>NW_024412413.1:50284585-50329931 GCF_014898765.1 Herpailurus yagouaroundi
CTCTCTCTCTCTCTCTCTCTCTCTCTCTCTCTCTCTCTCTCTCTCTCAAAATAAATAAATAAACTTAAAAAATATTCTTTAAAAAAGGAGGGCACTTGTTGGGATGAGCACTGGGTGTCATATGTAAATGATGAATCACTAGGTTCTACTCCTGAAACCAATGCTACACTATAAGTTAACTAACTTGAATTTAAATTAAAAAAAAAAGATTTCTCCTCTTCTCATTGGCCATAATTGTGCCACATACACTTTCCAAAATCATCTACTGTAAAATGGACAGAGAAGGGCCACGGTGGTAGGCCCACCTCTCTTGCACCATAATGTTACCTCGAGGATGGTCAGTATGTGATGAGAGTCAGGGTTCTGTTAGAAAAGAGAGAAGATAGTTGAATCAATCATAATTAGGTTTTTGGTTGCTGTTAACAAACACCCAAATTCAATAGTGGTTTAAATGTATAAAGAAATGCAGAGGGAGAAAATCCAGGACAGCTGTTTTAGTTCCATGAAGTGATGAGGGATCCATGCCCCCTCCAAGCTTTCTGCTCTTCGGTATGAGGTTGTCATGCTACAGTCCAGCCAATAGATCTCCAGTCTACACAGTAGTATTCCAGAAATGAAAGAGAAGAACTCAATCTCTATCTCCTTAAAGGAAACTTCCCAGATAAGATTTATTCTTAAATTGCAAGGCATCTGGGTGGCTCAGTTGGCTAAGCATCCGACTTCGGCTCAGGGCATGGTCTCATGGTCCATGGATATGAGCCACCGGTCGGGCTCTGTGCTGGCAACTCAGAGCCTGGAGCCTGCTTTGGATTCTGTGTCTTCCTCTCTCCCTGCCCCTCCCCCACTCATGCTTTCTCTCTGTCTCTCAAAAATAAATAAACGTTAAAAAATTTTTTAAGAAATAAATTGCAAAGGAAGACAATAAATGTCATTTTTAGCTTGATACACTGTCCAAGGCTTTGTTACTAAGGAAGGAGGAAGGTCTATTTGGAGGCATCCAGCAAATCTGCTGTGGGTTGAGCGTTCATGTGGGTAGCCAATTGTGTCTGGTGCTGTCACCATTTGTTCCCCCAAGCCATCCAAGCTGGAAACCAAGCATCTTCTTGCATTGTTTCCTATCATTTTACATATGATACGAACCCTGATGATTTTGTCTGCAATGGACTTAAAAAACCTTTTCTTTTATCTCAATTCCCACTGCCCCTGCCTTCGATAAGAACTTCATAATATCTGGACTCTTGTAATAGCTTTCCTCCCCTCCTGTCTGTATCTAGACTTCTTATTTCAGTCTATTCCCAGTGCTACCTTCAAATTCTTTCTTAAACACAACTGTAATTTACTAAAATAACTCCAATAACACTCTATTGCTTACTGAATAAAGTTAAATTGCTTAGTATGTCAGCCAAAACTCAACACAGTGACCCCAGCCAATCTCCCACTACCCCCTGCACTTTAGTTACACAAGACCAAATCCTTTCAGGGCCATCCAGGTAACACTGACTCGTTTAGTGGTATTTGTTTTGCTAACAGATTACAACATGTGGTTAATATATTTTTTTCATTTTTCCTCTTGCTCCCTAGGCTGCCAAATTCTTTCAGAAAATTATATCTCAGTGTGCTTTCCTAAGTTATTTTGGAGTGTGTATGGTTTATTTCATCATAGGCTCTCTGTCATCTATTTTCATAATCTAGCAATGAGTTGGGATCCATGATGGCTCACTAAAGGCATGCAAGTCACATGATAAAATAGCTTGTGGATGATACTGGAAAAACATTTTCCCAAATGTATGCGATGACATGATTTTGTTTTATTTTATTTTATTTTTTGAGACAGAGAGAGACTGGGGATGAGGCAGAAGGAGAGAGAGAGAGAGAGAGAGAGAGAGAGAGAGAGAGAGAGAGAAAGAGAATATTAAGCAGCCTCCACACCCAGCATGGAGCCCGATTTGGGGCGCCATCTCACAACTGTGAGATCATGACCCAAGCTGAAATCAAGAGTTGGGCACTTAACTGATTGACCCACCCAGGCTCCCCAACATGATTTTATTTCTAGGAATGCCTCTCATCTTCAGGTACTTATAAGTGAAAGCATATGTATTATGAAGCTGATAAAGCTTCAATATAAGGACCTCCACCAGTACAGGTCCTTTCTGAGGTTCCATGACAGGGCCATAGCTATACATTCATGTGGCTTCATGGGTATTTTTTAATAATTTAAAAATGACAGGAAAATTGCAAAAATAGATACATCACTATCATCCAGAGACCCAATTTGAGCTTTTCCAGTTGTCCCAATAAAGTGATTCAGTGTATGGCTATGTATCGCACTAAACTCCTTCAGTCTGGAACTGTTCCTTAGTCTTTCCTTGACATTCATGACCTTGATGCTTTTGAAACTTACAGGCCAGCTATTTTGTAAAATGTCCCTCAGTTCAGGTTCATCTATTTCCTCATAATTAGATTCAGCTTATACATCTTTAGCAAGAACATTACAGAAAGCTCTGTTCTTCTCATTGCGTCTCTTTAGGTAGTACATGATTTCCATCTGTCCAGTTAGTGGTGGTGTTAATTTCGATCATGACTCAGGTGGTATTTGCTGGATGTCTTTAAAGTTACTTTTCCCCTTTGTAATTAACTTATTTGAGAGAGGCTTTTTGAGACTTTGTGAATTTCACCCACTAGTTTTAGCATTCATTAATGACTTGAATTATTACTATAATGTTTGCCAAAAGATGATTTTCTAATTCCCTTATTCCTTCTACATTTATTAGTTGGTATTCTACTCTTTCTTCTCTCCATTTATTATTCACTAATTAATTTGTATTGATGTGAATTCATGACTGTTATTTTATTTAATGAGCAATAATCTGTTATTATCATATTTTATTTTGACCTCAAATTGTCCCTGATTTGGCCAGTGGGAACCCCTTCAAGCTGGCTTCTGTGAATTTTGACACATCGCCATTATTCTTTGAGTATCTCTTGCTTTCTGAAAGAGCAGTATTTCCAAGCTTATCTTACAATTTCCCTGCTCCAAACCTGCAATAGTATTGACAAACCAAGACCTGAGCATTAGGGGTGCTCACTACTTTGGGGTGTTGCCTTTCCCAAGCCTTCTCAGTGGAGGACCTAAGGAACATATACATATGCACACGCTTACATCTATATTTATTTTTATATCTTCATGTGTCAATTCACACTGATCCCTCCTATTGCAATCCAACACAAGGTTCACCTTAACTGTCTCCTTAGCATATTTATAACTCCGTTCTCTGACAGTGAGAAACCTGGCTACCAAAACCTGGATTTATTTAACTATTGGAGCAATTACCCCTTTCTCTTTCTGTAACCAATCTTCCCCCCAATCCCTGCCACATGGATGTCCCCCATCCCACCCCATGCCACTCTACCCCTGACCATGCACTGGCCTTCTCCTCATCCAAATAAGCCCTTCTCTAGGCTGCCTCTATCACCCAATCCTGCCTCACTCTGAGTTCAGATTCCCTCTTTACCACTATTGAACTCCAAAGTCCTCCATTGGCCTCATGGACAACCTCCTCATTCTTCTGGGGCGCCACCAGCTCACATCTACCCATTTCCAGCCCCACAGAAGATGCCATCTTCCTTCATCCCATTTGGTCTTTGATACATCATGCTGCTGTCATGACCACGACCACTTCTGACAGCCACCTACTTCACTTGGTCCCACTTCTGTTTTTTGGATTAAATTGTTTCGAAAATAAGGATTGGAGGGAGGAAGGGTTTTAATGTTTTTATAAAATAAGGATATTTATGCTTTCATAAATTTGGAAAAGAAAGATATTTTTAACCACAATCAATTAAGAGCACTGTCTCTTCCTATTGTAGCTTTTCTCCTGTCACATGACCCCCAGCGTCGAGCGGCACTGAAGTAGGCATAAGCATTTCTGGGATCTAGCTAATGAGAACTTGGCCTGGAGTTATGTTTTGTTTGGATATAGTGGAATATGTTTATGTGGAACAAATATTATATATTTATATTTAGCTTTATTTTGCCACCTGAAAAGAATTTATGTGTGACTTTATTTAACAAAGTAAAACAAATCTTTGATTATAACCTGCCACCAGGCAACATTTACAACCAAACATCATGACAACACAGCTGCTATAAAAGGTGAGGGAAAAGATCTCAATATTGATCATATTGATCAAGTTTGCCCAATATGTGCCCTATGTAGCTCACTCCTTAATTGTGCTGTAATAAAAAAAAAAAAAAAAAAGTAACCCCACAGTTCCTGAGGTTGTTGATTGCTTTGATATTTGGCAAACGTTCAGTGTTTTCTGGTTCATCTCCTGGATATAGTATGTAAACCCACATACCAGGGGTGCCTGGGTGTCTCGGTCAGTTAAGCAACGACTCTTGATTTCGGTTGAGGTCATGATCTCCCAGTTTGTGAGATCGAGCCCTGCGTTGGACTCTGCACTAACGGCAGGGAGCCTGCTTGGGATTCTCTCTTCCTCTCTCTCTGCCCGTGCCCCGCACATGCTCACTTGCACATTCTCTCTTGTTCTCAAAATAAATGAATAAAATAAAAAATAAATAAACCCACATATCAATGTGGCTTTTTCTTTTTTTAACTTTTAGTCTAGATGTAACAACGTGATCTGCCCCTTATAAAGGTGTTCAAGACTTGCAACACGGACACAAATAAGATGCAAAAAGTTTATTTAAAAATTAGTAAAACTCGGGGCACCTGGTGGCTCAGTCAGTTAAGCATCTGACTTCAGCTCAGGTCACAATCTCACAGCTTGTGAGTTCAAGTCCCGCATCTGGCTCCATGCTGACAGCTCAGAGCCTGGAGCCTGTTTGGGATTCTGTTTCTCCCTCTCTCTCTGCCCCTCCCCTGCGCACACTGTGTTTCCCTCTAGTTCCCAAAAATAAATAAACATCAAAAAAATTTTTTTAAGTTAGTAAAACTCAAAAATACTCTTTAACTATAATGTGGTAGCCATTTTACAAACACTTCAATAGAACAAGTGAGAAATTATAGATTCCTGATTTAAATGCATGTGAAGGGTACCTCCTTTTATTTTATTTTATTTAAGTTATGAAAGAAAAGATTTAGGTGAAATTAATAAAATATGAAATGTGATAAAGATGAGTGATGAAATCTATAGAGATTGTTTTGACACCGAAAAGTCACTCAAAGGAAGAGATAAATTTTGAATAAAAGTAATAAAAAGTCATGGATATTGTTTGATAACCCAATTAATGAAGAGTGAAGCATGTGACTACAGTGAAAAAAAAATGTTAAATTTCTTGCTGAATTGACATAAAATTACTGACATCAAGGAAGATAAAATAAAACCCATGATATACCACCATAATGAAAACATTAATGACAACAGGATGATAGTGTCATTAATTCAAAGAGAATTAAAGGCAAGTCACTGCCAAAAAGAAATTGAAACACCCTAAAATCTTATAGCATACATAAAAGAAACTCGATAGTATTTCCCCAAATTTGATAACAGCCCTAAAAAATTAACGTGGTGTTAACAATAAAGACTTGTGAACTTGTAACATATTTTTTTCTCAACTGGCAATAATAAAATTCAATGTTGGGAATGCAAGCTGGTGCAGCCACTCTGGAAAACAGTATGGAGCTTCCTCAAAAAACTAAAAATAGAACTACCCTACGACCCAGCAATTGCACTACTAGGCATTTATCTAAGGGATACAGCTGTGCTGTTTCAAAGGGACACATGCACCCCAATGTTTATAGCAGTACTATCAACAATAGCCAAAGTATGGAAAGAGCCCAAATGTCCATCGATGGATGAATGGATAAAGAAGATGTGGTATATATATATATATATAATGGAGTATTACTCAGCAATCAAAAAGAATGAACTCTTGCCATTTGCAGTCATGTGGATGGAACTGGAAGGTATTAGCTAAGTGAAATTAGTCAGAGAAAGACGAAAATCATATGACTTCACTCATATGAGGACTTTAAGAGGCAAAACAGATGAATATAAGGGAAGGGAAACAAAAATAATATAAAAACAGGGAGGGGGACAAAACAGAAGAGACTCATAAATATGGAGAGCAAACTGAGGGTCGCGGGAGGGATTGGGGGAGGAGGGATGGGCTAAATGGGTAAGGGGCATTAAGGAATTTACTGCTGAAATCATTGTTGCACTATATGCTAATTTGGATGTAAATTAAAAAAATAAAAAATAAAATTAAAAAAATAATAAAATTCAATGTTATCAAGCATCATAGAAAAATTATTAGCTTTCTTTTTTCCATACATACAATATTGTAAAGTTGTTGCTATATGAACAGGCTACCAAAGAGTAGGAGAAGCACCCCATCCCCATTTCCACCAAATGATGGGGAGAGTATGGTAAGCAGTGAATTAATTATATTATTATCTTATTATTATAATATAATAACAAATTATATTATTTTTCCAGATTCCAGTGATATTTACCAGCTTTTACACTTATAATTTGTTGTCACTACTTTCTCATTCTAAATAAATCTTCATTTTAATATTTTATTTCATATTCATAATTTTTATTATCTTTATTAAAGAGGATTTCCAAGTATATAATCTCCAGGCCTCACATAGTCTGGATCTTCCCCTCATAGAATTTATAGTATTCAAGCAGGCTTCTCAAGCCTTCACTCATGCTGTTCCCAGTGCCTGGATCTGCCACCGTCCATGTTTGTTACCTACTATTCAAGATTTAACTCACACATAGCCTTCTCTGTGAAACCTTTCAGCCTCCACTCCTACCCATCTCTCAAGCAGAGTGCTTCCAGAGAACATTTACATATCTTATTTGTAATAAGATAGATAATTATATCCTATGATAGAAAGGAGCTCTTTAAAGGCAAGACAGGGCCACCTTGTCCCCAGCTCCCGGCCTTACACCTGTTACTCAAGAAGATTTAGTAAACGTGGGGTGACCAATGACTTTATGAATGAGTTGCAATGTCACACAATATGGTAAAAATTTTGGGGCGCCTGGGTGGCGCAGTCGGTTAAGCGTCCGACTTCAGCCAGGTCACGATCTCGCGGTCCGTGAGTTCGAGCCCCGCGTCAGGCTCTGGGCTGATGGCTCAGAGCCTGGAGCCTGTTTCCGATTCTGTGTCTCCCTCTCTCTCTGCCCCTCCCCCGTTCATGCTCTGTCTCTCTCTGTCCCAAAAATAAATAAACGTTGAAAATATGGTAAAAATTTTAAGATGTACAGTTGCCAATGACCAGAGATAATATGGTGCTTCCTTTTTTATCTTGTTACTTCGATTTCTGGACCTTTTCCTGAGCTCTTTGGTGCCTGTAACCCATCCAACTCTTATGACAAGTCTTCTGGTGGTGGAGAAGCACTTTTATTTTCCTAAGCTGTTGTTCAGGGGTCTTTTACAAACAAGTACCTTATTGGAGGGGAAAAGAAGATGAGAATGATGGGTCCATAACGCTCAGGGGGGACTTATCATTTCTTTGTATTGTGGACATAGGAACAGAAGCCTCTGGAAAAAAAAAATTCATTTCCTGATCTATTCAGCAATCTATTAACTTCCTTTCCCTCATACACAGTGAGCATGTTTTTCTGCTTTTTTCCACTCCCTCCGTGGGCTATTTCATTTCCTCTCTAATATTTAGCACATTAGCGCTTCTCAAAGTTTCAATTCTCTTGCACTGCTTAATATCAATGTGCTTAAATGCAGAACTCACTTCTCAGGCCTGCCTGCTGCTGTTTTTCCAATTTGTCCTCATCACTGGTTCATAGCCAAGCAGACTTGCACAAAGCCTTTGCTCAGGCCTTTGATGTATATTGTGTCCTAGAATGAATGCGCCACTAGGCCCAGAAGTTGCGTATCACCTTCTGCCGTGCATTGTAAAATTAGCTGGAGCCTCCATCATTCATAAACAACATGCTCCCCATGATATATGTCTCTGAACATTGTTTATTGAAATGAGGGCAGCCTATTATCATTGAGTTGTTTGATTATTGTCTTTCTGTTTGTACTTGGTATTCATTTATGCATTTATTTATTCAACAAACTATAATTGAGTGCTTCATAGGTATCAGGGACTATTAAGATATTGGTGGTACAAGTCCTAGAATTGGGTCTTTCCCCACCAACAGTTCTGTGTGAATTACAGAGTGACAGAAAGCAGAAGGGTTTGAGTCAGAAAAGTTGGGTTCATGTCCTGGCTCTGTCTCCAACTAGCTGTCAAGGGGTTTACCTGGAGTTCTTTACTTTTTCACATGTAAAACAGGGGAAACAATATCTTTGCTCTAGCGGTGTTATTTGCATTAAATGAGACAATTTTCAAAGCATCATTGAATGGTTGATTAGGGAAGGGAGGAAGAGGGCTAACATCCCAGGGTTTTCTCTATTTTAGTTGGAAACATACCTCTTCCCCTTCAAAGGAAATGAAAGGGCTGGGGCTACTGGGCAGAAGCAGAGACAAGAGAAATGGTCCCAATGCCAGATCCCGGCCCAGCACTGGGAGGAAACACATTTCTGCTCCTTCCAAATCCTTCCCAACATCAGGCCCCGGGCCCAGAGCTACTAGTAGTGGCTGGCACTTAACAATGACCCTGATTGGGAGAAGCATCAAAGACAAAGAAGCTGTGAGAGCTGTCCCCAGCACCAGCACTCCTGACGACACCCAAGAAGTGGAGATTCTGAAGACACGGCGGTATTCCTCAGATCCCAACGTCCAGCATTTAATGCAGTGAGCATGCCCTTGACATCAGCTCTTGACTGCTGCAGGTAGAGCCAATGACCTACCTCTTGATCCAGAAGGAGACACCGGGGTCTACGATTAGTGGTACAGGAGGATAGCTGGAGGTCAGAAGGATTCTTCTGGGCACTGTCAGGAACTGTTAGTATGACTGCACTCTTACATTCCCGATAACCAAACACCACTGTCTTTTCCCAATTTCATGGTTGAGGAGATGCCTGTCCCCGTGTCCAGAACCTCAATCCTGATGTATTGAATGCTTTCTCTATGGCAGACACCTTATCAGATTTCCTGTACGTATTCCATCTTCACAACTCTTCGAGGTGAGTGTTATTCCCATTTTACAGATGAGACACTCGAGTTCAGAGAGAAGAGAAGTACCTTTTCCATAATCGCACAGGGAGAACTTGGGATTCTACCCGGGAGTCTGATGCACACGGCCAGACTGCTCCTGACTCCCACTTTGTAGGTGCTCGGCTTTATGGCATGAATTTTGAATGAAACTTGGGCCTGCCTCTCTCTTCACAGGGCTCAAGAGATTCAAATATAAGCACTTAAAGTTTTCATGGCTATTACTTACTTCATCATCTCCTGAGGAGGGCAATGGAACTGTGGATTATACCGGGGAGAATTGTTCACAGTGCTGCTCTATGACCTTGTTCCACTTCAGATAACTCCTTCTTAGTGTGTGTGTGTGTGTGTGTGTGTGTGTGTACTATTGCCTGAACTAACATTGCACACAGGGGACTGGGATTTCACAATCATAAGTAGAAACAGCAAAATTCCTCGCCAGTGTCTTTATCGCCTCACTTCTTCCAAGAAACTTTTCCTGAGCGAAGCCACCAGGTCGTTCATTCCTGTGGCGGTACGAAATGCTTTCTCTTAATTTGTTCTCCTTGTTTCATCCTGCTTCATTTTTAAAAAACATACGGTGACTCCCAAACTAGATTAAAGTAAACATCGTTTCTCAGGTTTGCTCGTATCCACACTGAATGTTGCAGGTGCTCATTAAACGTCATCACTTCTGAAGCACTGTGCACGTGTCCAGGATAGTGGGGAAAGGTAGTGGGGAATGGAGGGGAGCAAGCAGTGAGAAGAGCTCACAGGTCACAGACATAACCTGTGTCTCCCCAGGTCCCACCAGCCTTGGGGATGCTAGCAAGGCAATAGGACCAAGAGATTTAAAAAGAAAATTAATGTTTCTTTACTTTTGAGAGACAGAGCGTGAGTCGGGGGGAGGGGTGGGCAGAGAGAGAGGGAGACACAACATCTGAAGCAGGCTCCAGGCCCTGAACTGTCAGCACAGAGCCCGATGCGGGGCTCAAACTCACTAACTGTGAGATCACGACCTGGGCCGAAGTCAGATGCTTAACTGACTGAGCCACCCCGGGAGCCCCAGGATCAAGAGATTTTTCACCGAAGAGTATCTGCCTGGTCTTTCTAGATGAATCACAGGATTCAGCCCCGTCTCAGGCCTCCTGGAGTGGCTAAGGAAATCCTTAGAAGTTGGGTCACCTCCTGGACTGCCAGATTTAATCCTCCTGGCTGTGACATGCGAGTCTTCTGCCCTCCTCTTCCCCACGAGTTCTCACTTAGGTGTCAGGTTGCTGTGCCCACATCCAGCAGCCAGGTGGCTGTGGTCCTGGCTCTTTCACTCATACAACATGGCCCAGGGGATCGTAGGCGGCTGCTGTGAATGACATCCCCAGCACGTAAGTGCTGTAACATGTGCCAACCGCCTTGAGGCTAAACTGAGGAATTTACCCCACCCTTCACTTGACTTATATTCTGTTACAGGCCACAGAGCCATGCTGCCCAACCTGTCTTTTACAATGATGCTGGTGATCAGCTTCTTCTCAAACACTCTTCCTCCTGAGACTTGGGCACCGGTCTCGGGATGCAACAAGGGCCGGAAGGAAATATGAGCCACATAAACCTTGTAACCTCAGACTGCCCCTCCCCTCTGACAATGACCCATTGTCCTTGGACTGAGCTCACACACCTCTCCCTTCTTTGGGTGAATTCCTTCCCACAAGGCTCCGTGGTTCCTCTTGTAAATAACTCCCTACCAGGCAGGCATGCCTGGCTGATCCTCCAGAACTGTTTGTGGAGTATCAGGATTTACAGCGGCTTCTCAGACCCCCAGGTCTCACTCTGGAACTCTGCTAGGCGTTGGCTTCCTTTAGCCATTTTCAACGGTGAATTCTAAAGATGACTGTGTGCCAAGGGTGCCGCACTCTCAAAGATTTCTCTTTGCTCCCTTCACCCGCATCGGACTTGCCAGTGGGTTTGAAATTTTTTCAGGTTGTATCACAGGACTCGTGTTTACAAAACTATTTTGTTCCTAAAATTTTATTTCAAAAAGCAGCCCTTGAATTATTTAAGCAACTAATTCTTGATATTAAATTCATTGGACTTGCCTAACTATTTTATCCTAAATAGGTGTGAAATTAGATATTAGTAAGGGTTGTGCCATCTATGAAGAGAGTTGTGGAGAATTGGAAACTTGGCAGTCACCCAGGAGGGAACAGTACATTTCAGGTCTTTATTTTTTCTTTTGCAATAGGGTCTAAACTCTGCAGAGTTCTCAAAAGTCTACTAAAAGGGATTAATGGTATTCCCATTGAGGCCAAGATGAGAATTGGAGAAGCATAATGATCTTTGAGAATTTTGAAAAAGTCTCCACTTTAGGAACACTACCAAAAGGAAAACTAAATTTCAATTGCTTCTCCTATAACTACAATATCCCTTCCCGTACTCCTACCCCCCAAAAAGAGAAAACTTATTTAGAACTGTGTTTAATTGATTAAACCACTCTCACAACACACAAAACAATCACAAACACACAAGAAAACCTTTTTTTTCTTTTTTGTCTTAGTTTGGGAATTTTAAGGAGTTACCTTCAATTTCTGAAATATTTAAATTATGTAACTGGAATCTTGAATGTATAATCTTAGCTGTTATAATGTGGTTAATCTTGGTTAAGCTTGTAATGTGTTGCTTAGAAAAAGACAACTTAATCTTCTTATTTCTTATCCCCAAGGAGAAGTTTATGCATATGTAATCAGAATAATCCTGACTAATAATTAAACTAAAGGTCTTCAGGTTTCATGATATTGTGACTTGTCCTAAATTGTTTCACAGTCTCAGGCAGTTCTCTTAATTTGGATCTTGTCTGTATGAAGTAAGTGTATACAAGTGAATCGTGTTACTTTGTATGAGTTTTTTCTTCAATTCACATGACTCATTTTATTGAACTAAATGAAGCAAAAAGAAAAATATACAGGTGACATATTTGTTTCAATAGCTTAGTAAAGGTAACTCTATTGAACAGTAAAAAGGGGCAAATGCCACAAGGTTGTAAACTCCGGTGGCTTTGTAAAACCACAGAAAACAGGCAGATAAAGGTCACCCTTTCAGAGAGGCAGACAGAGAGAGGGAGGCATACTGATAGTAGCTGATAAACACAAGACCTGAGGCTGACAGGTAGGCTGTCGTTACATTAAATAATTATTTGTAAGTAAGTTACGCAAATTCAACTGCGTTTGCTTGGAATAGAGAGATGTTAAAATAGCACTTGCCTGCTGTCCCCTCAAGTGAACAGCCTCCCCAGAGCGGGACAAGAGACATGAATCTGCTATGACCTCGTCAACCTGAGTTCCCTTGTAATCCTCTCACCACGTTTAGACATTTCAGGTGGTGGCCCAACGGTGCAAATCGATTATTTTATCTGCTGCTCAACCAAGGACACAGAAAACTACTCTGATGCCAAAAGAAAACCTGGCAATGCCAAGTTCGTGAGAGTTGGTCTGCTGGTCTCCAATGGGCACTTTGCAGAGGAATTTTCAAGGGTGATTTTCAACATTTCCATTAGGTCTTCAGCTGAATGCAGAAAGTCCCCTTTAAGTAATTTGTTCTTCCAGCGTATAATCATCTCTACCATTTACCTCCATCCCTGCTCCCATACCTTCTGGAAAAAACCTGTGATTTCTCTTCTCTATTCCACACACACTTCTTTTAGGAGACGGAGTTGGAGGGAGATGGAGAGGGAATGGAATGTGATCTGTCTCCAGAACTCTCCTCAGCTAGGCCTTGACTCGTCAATGCCATCCAAACCTGGGCCATTGTTTAAAATGTCTATGCACTGTATTCTACGTGGTCCGGCTCAAGTTCGTCTAATGGAAACTCTGAATCCAACTTCTCCAGACTGAGACTCTGGTGCCACTTTTGCTGTGAGGCCTGCCCTGAGCAAGCTCTTTATTTATTTATGTATGTATTAATGTTTACTTATTTTTGAGAGAGAGAGAGAAACTATGGGCACGAGTGGGGGAGGGGGAGAGAGAGGGAGACACAGAATCCGAAACAGGCTCCAGGTTCTGAGCTGTCAGCACTAAGCCTGACGCAGGGCTCCAACTCACAAACCGTAAGATCATGACCTGAGCCAAAGTCAGATGCTTAACCGACTGAGCCACCCAGGAGCCCCTGAGCAAGCTATTTAAAATGGTGATGTCACTTGTCAACATTCTCAGCACCTCTTGCCTGACTGTCCCTTTTCCTTTTTCTCGTGGCACTGTCACCTTCTCACTTTTTTTTTCTGGCTATTTTATCCTAACTTTTATTCTGATGCTTCTGACTCTCTTAATATCTTATTGTTTGTTTCCTGTTACTGCTCCCCCTCCCTCCCCCCGCCCCCCCACCCCACCACTAGGAGTAAACTCTGCAAGGTAGGGATCAGTCTGTCCACCAATGCATCTCAACCATAGTGAACAGTGCCTGGCCCACAGTGTTTAATGAATATGCTGAATGAATATGTGAGGATTCTACATCTGAATTCCCTGGGCAGAAATAGTTTGACGGCCAGCTACTGGTTTAAAGCGGGTCTTACATCAGTGCTCCACTAAATTCTTTAATTTTATCACACTAAAAAGCAGCCATTGGTAATTAGCAAAATTTCCAGAAGTTGCTCATCAGTTACTTCATGCATGTGAAGACAGGTACAATGTCCAAAACAACTGACCATTTTTACAATATATCAAAATCCATTACTGCAAATATATTTGGAGCAGAAATTTGTATGACAGAAATGTCTAAATCTAGCCAGTGGCCCATTTATTTTAAATTAGGTTCTTATCCACAAAATCCTATTAGAGCAAAGTGATTTAAAGAGATTCTTCATCTTCTCTTTAATGTAACTTAACCTGGGTATTAAGAAGACTTCAATTAAATACTCTGATGAGGAGTCTACATTTTATAGACCATAAGAGTAATTTAAAACAAATGGCACTTTCTTAAACTCTGCTATTATCAAACTCTCAACAATGCCTGTCTCTTTCTGAAGTCTTTTTAGTTAGGGACACGGTCAAGACTTGACTGTTTACCTCCTTAATGTCTGTCTGCCTATGCCCTGCAAAGGGAAAAACTATTTTTAAAGGTTTGAAGAGTTACTTAAACATCAATCCACATTTTTCTCGACAACATTAGAAACATACCAGTGCCTGTTCACTTTAGGTATAACCATGATCTATCTGATAGAATTAAATTAGTAAATCAATGAAGTGCTATTTCAGCACTGCTGGTCACAATTTTCTCTTTTTATTAAAAGTCTAGTTTGTCTAGACTCTCATTTTTTCATGTCCAGCCATTATAATGTGTACAGATGATTTGAGCTACAAATGGAGAGAGAGATCGTATTTTCTGAAACAAAAACATGCTGTAGCAATCCGGGGAATCAAACATACACTGGTTATTAGTCTGGATATACTACCCCAGACTGGGCCTGACCATAAGTAGGTATGTTCTCTATCTATCCTCAGTTTCTTCATCCGTAAAATGAGTCTGTTCACACCCACTTTGCAGTATTACTAAAGTTAACCTTCCAGCAATATCTGGTACATGGAGGCTATGTGCCATGAATTGTAATTCTAATCATAATCATTCATTCATCTGACTTGACTATTTATTTGAGAAATTTTATAAAGGCCTAAAACATAAGTCTCTTTAAAGTATGTTTAACCAATTGTTTTCATTGAAAACATTGCAAGGAATCAGTGTTATCCTAAAAATCCAGGTCATGGAATCACTATCTTTATAGGTCCTGGTTCTCACACAAGATCCTGGAAGTTAGTTCAACATTTTAGGAGGCCCTAACATCATTATGTGTCCCCGCAAAGGTGTGAGAGTTCTAAACCCCAACACCTGTCAATGTGACCTTATTTGGAGATAGAGCCTTTGCAGACAATCAAGTTAAGATGGGGTCATTAGGATAGGCCTAATTCAACATGACTGTACCCTTATAAAAGGAGGGAATTTGGACACAGAGACAGATACACGCAGGGAGAACACCACGTGAAGATGAAGGCAGAGACCAGGGCGATGATTCTACAAGCCGAGGAAGCCAAGCCAAGTTACGCCGAGTATTGCCAACAAAATGCCGGAAGCCAGGGGAGAGGCCTGGAACAGTTTCCCCCTCATAGCCCAGAAGGTAACAACTGTACTGATACCTTGTTCTCAGACTTCTAGCCTCCAGAGCGCTGAGATACTACATTTCTGTTTTTTAAGCCACAGTTTTGGGGTACTTTGCAACAGCAACAAACTAACATAGCCCCCAAGCCACAGGGTGGCTGTTAAGGGTAGAGGGAAGCCGCATACCTGCCATTCTCAGCATTGTTGCTACTTGGGCGTGCTCACCTAGTTCTGAGAGGGTGAGTGGAGACTGGGGTGTCTATTTCACGGGGCAATCTAAACTTACCTTGTTGCCTGGCCCTGCGGCGGAGAGGGAGAGAAGTGAAGGGGGCAACCAGCAAGTTTGTTGAAATGTTGCCAACAAGAAGGTAGTGACACAAAGGTCTTGAACGTTTTTCCTTGTCTCAGCCTCAGGCAGAGAAATCTGGCCACCAGTAGGGTGGGGATTTTTTTTTTTTTTTCTCTTTACCAAAACAAAGAAAGCTTTAAGCATTCACCAGTTCCACAAGCTGTGTAAACTGAGCTTCACCAACAGCAGCTGAGCAATTGCTACAGGGCTATCCCTTATTGGCCAGTCTTAGCCTGCAAAGCACCAGTGGGGCTAGAAAGAGATGGAACACTTGGAATTTCCCCACCCCATTCAGGGCCCTTCTGTGGCTAATGTGCCTCGCAGAACCATCAGCTGTTGGTGCTTTTCCTTAATCAACCAAAGTAGTGTTGGAAAGCATCCATCTGCCACACACACACACACACACACACACACACACACACACCCCACACTTGGGATCTCTAAACAATGTAGTTACTAATAGTCATTGTTTATCAATTATGTAGTGTATGCTAAGACTGTGCTAAGCATTTTGCACTCAGTATTTAGCAAACCTTCACTCAACAGTGGTGAAGAGACTACTGTGTGCAAATCATTAAACTGGGTGCGGGACACAAAATGATGAATAAGACAGATACAATCACTGCCCACGGCAGACACTATTTTTTTGCTTACCAAATATACACTACACCTTTCCTCCCCAATTTAGACTATGCAAAATCTCACTGTCCTACCCTCCCTTGCACTTTAGAGTTCAAAGCACCTAGTTATGGCCAAGCTCAAGAATGGAAAGTGTGCTTTCCTACTAAAATAAGACAGATGTGATTTTCGTCATTATTCTTCCTTTCTCCCAGCCTCGATTTGAATGTGATGGTTGGAGCTGTAGCAGCCATTTTGAACCACTGAAGTAAAGAGCTATCCTGCATTATCAACAATAACCAAATGTCCATCAACTGATAAATGGATAAAGAAGATGTGGCATATAGATATAGATATAGATATAGATATAGATATAGATATAGATATAGATATAGATATAGATATAGATATATAATAGAGTATTACTCAGCCATCAAAAAGAATGAAATCTTGCCATTTATAATGATGTGGATGGAGCTAGAATGTATTATGCTAAGCAAAATAAGTCAGAGAAAGAAAAATGCCATATGATTTCACTCATATGTGGAATTTAAGAAACAAAACAGATGAACATATGGGACAGGGGTAAAGAGAAGTGAGAGAAACAAACCACAAGAGGTTTTTACTGATAGAGAACAAACTGAGGGTTGATGGAGGGTGGTGAGTGGGAGATGGGCTAGAGAGGTGATAGGTATTAAGGAGAGCACTTGTGATGAGCACTGGGTCTTGTATGTAAGTGATGAGTCACTGAGTTCTACTCCTGAAACCAATATGTTAACAAACTAAAATTTAAATTTAAAAAATAGAGAGAGACCCTGATATAGTTAAACCTTCAGAACATTACTAGCAGCTGCTACCTCTGTACTTCTTTTTACATGAAGAAGGTCAATCCCTATTTGTTAGGTTTTCTGTTACTTGTTGCTGACTGTGCTCCAAAACAGATACAACTTCCTTGATGAAGTTTATGCTCTATTTGGGGAAACAGACATAACCAATTTCCATCACGATAATTACTTAATTGGCATTGTGACAAGTGCTACGAAGAATTATAGGGCACCAGGAGCATGTATAACAGGTCTGTCCATTTCCAGAGTCTGTGCTCCCTGGGAATAGAACTGGGTACATTCCAGATTCTGCCACCTACTAGCTATATAACTTCAGGCAAATTACTTAACCTCCCTAAACCACGGTTACCTCTGTAGTATGTCAAATTGTGAATATAATGTTCTCTCTCATAGGTTTGTTGTGAGGATTAAAGGATCAAATGCACATAAGCAGGTTTGTAAGATCCTAGAACATAGTAAGCATAATTATTATTATAAGTAACCATTATTGCATTATGTTATTATATGTCACATGTATGTCGATATTACATATGTATATTAAGTATAGAAAAATATATAATGTATATTAAAATCAAATTTTAAAATGCCCAAGATTCCCACTTCTTGACAGGCAAGCCCTATAGAGACCCCTGCAGAGTCTGGACTGAACTTGTGAATCTCTGATATACCATTCCTGGGATTATATTATGGCCTTGATAACTAAAGGTTTTCAGGGTGGGCCTGACCTATTCAGATAAGCGCTTCTGTAGCAGAGCTTTCTCCAGATTGCAAACATCTGAGCAACAAGTCAGAGAGACGTGCTCTTGACGGCCTCAGAGCAGCAGCAGCAATTATGGTGCAAACTACCAATGGGCGCCATGTGGGTAGGAAGTGCTCACAGCCTCCAGGAGATGAGAGGAGTTGCTGGCCGACAGCCGACAGCCGGCGAGGAACTAGGGACCTCAGTCTAGAGCAGAAAGGACATGCGTTCTGTCCATTACACATGAGATGGGAAGGAGGACCCTGAGGCCTGGATGAGACAGCAGTCCCAACTCATACCTTCATTTCAGCCTGAAGAGCTGCTGAGCAGAGAGACTACCTAAGCATGACTTGAAGACTGGTGACATCACAAACTTCTCTTGTTTATGGCACATTGTTTTATGGCAATTTGTTATGTAACTGTAGAAAATGAACATGCATATATATATATATTATCATATTATATTTTGTAGAAGGGTGTATTGCATAAATTATTGCATCAGGACAAAGTAGAGGCCTTTTCCAATTGATCCAAAAGTACAGAATGTTTCTCTCATTCTGTTACCCTGATGATCCCCCAGAAAGAGCCCTGTCCTCATCAGAATCATCAAAGATGGGTCCTGGCACATCTGGGAAGCGTTCAAGAGCCCAGGTCTAGAGCATCAATTTCATTTTAAGCAAATGATGCAGGTGGTATACTCACCACTTCCACTCACGTTCCATTTTTGAGAACTTAGTCCTGTGGCCAACTTGGTCTCAAAGGAGACTGGGAAATGCAGTCTTGAGGCTGGATGAGGATGTGCGCAAAAGAAGAGGAGAATGGAGTTTGGTCAGCAACGGAGAGTTTCTACCACAGATATGATAAAATAACAGTAATCACTATAATACACTGCCAAATTACTCTCCAGCCTTGCTCCTGCTGAGCACTTTGTTTTGATTACTTCTGAGAGAGCCAGATTTGATTGCAGAGGAGATACCTCACAGTTTTGTAATGCTGAATCACTCATTCGTGTGGCAACGTTGACCTCTGCCTGGAATAGCAGTAGCACTGACATTAACGACTGTGCTGCTCACCGCTCATTATTGCAATTCATAATCAAATGTACTTTTCTTGGTGCTTTGCAAACTGATACAGATACATTCCAATCGATAGGTTTTATCCACCTACCCATCCTCACCTGTGACATGGTGCTGGGGAGGGGGGGTGGTGATAAAAAAAAAAAAGCAGAATGCACATACCCCCCTGCAACAGCCTGGCATCTTCTCTACCCCTCATCTTTTCCCACTTTAGAGGATTACAGGAAGAAGAGTTCTACAAGATATGAGCCATTTTGCTGTGATTTAGTCAATGGGCTAAGAGGGTGTGTGCACTGCTGGATGGTTTTTTACTTGTGGTAAGAAAGGCCATGAAGGCAGCTTCAGATTTTCTTTTGAGGATTAGGCTGATCAAAACACCCCTTTCTAGTGGGGTGCCTGGGTGGCTCAGTCAGTTAAGCATCCAACTTCGGCTCAGGTCATGATCTCATGGCTCTTGAGTTTGAGCCCCATAGGGCTTTGTGCTGACAGCTAGAGGCCTGGAGCCTGTTTTGTATTCTGTGTCCCTCTCTCTCTGTCCCTCCTCTACTCACACTCTGTCTGTCGCTCTCTCAAAATAAATAAACATTAAAAAAAATTTTTTTTGAATATCCCTTTCCTCAGACTCCTCCAGGGACTGCAAGAGAATGGGTGTTTTGCAGGCATATGGAGAGAGTAAATTTTATTTGGTTGACTGAATAGACACACAATAAATGTTAATGATGCCAATCATAGTATATATACCAGTGTTATCCATTTTAAAGGAAAGGGGAAATTGTCTCACACATTTTCAGAATTCCTATCACAGAATCTTCTTGATGGTTGATTTCCTTTTTTCTGAAGCTGGAGCTCAGCTTCAGAGTTATTTTTCAAAATATTGTGTGTTTTGCTAACAGTATATAACTCCATATGTTATTTCATCCATAAAACTTGTTCCTAATTTTTTTTCCTGCGGGTTCTAGGTTGATGATACCACCAGGCCTTGAGGAAAAGTCAGCCTTCTGACAGGGCTGTTATCAACTAGCTAAAGTTCTAAGATTCTGATAACATCTTTTATGAAGGAACTGAAAGCATCTCCAAATGATAAGCCCCTTCTCTTATTCTGTTCTATGCTCCCACAGCAACCAGGCCATTTAGGTATTAGCAACATTTAAATAGCAATATTTGGTTTTATTTTTCTCCCAAGAATATTTCTCAGGTAGCAGAATCCATTTCACGTCATCATCCCAATTAATGGTCCAATTCTCCATACACTGAATTCAATCTGTGCAGAGGCAGAAAGCTGGACTTTGTAATTCCTGATTAGGACGGTCTTATATAAGAAGAAAGATCATGGACCTATGGGGTGACTCAAAGTATGGTTAATCTACTGCCAGAAAACCTAAGAAGAGGGCTGTGTAAGGCAGGATAAGGAGGAAGTAAGGAGTAGGACCCCTATTCCCATCTCTTTCCCAGCATTTCCCAATTCCAAGGGCAAGGGATAGACTTGTACTTTATTAAAATAATATGTAGGCACCTGGGTGGGCTCAGTTGGTTAAGAGGCTGAGTCTTGATTTCAGTTCAGGTCATGATCTCACAATTTGTGAGTTCAAGCCCTGCATCGGGCTCTGCCCTGACAGAGTGGAGCCTGCTTGGGGTTTTCTCTCTCCCTCTCTCTGGTCCTCCCCTGCTTGCGCTTGCTCTCTCTCTCTCAGGGAAAAAAAAAAAAAAAAAAAAAAAAAAACACCTTAAAAAAATAAAATAATAGGCAATCATCCAGGTGAGGATATGGCTGCCAGCAGTGTTAGGTCTCTACTTGACCAGATACATAAAAAGAAGAAATGACTCTCTTTTCCTAATTCCTGCAAACACAAGCTGTGACAGGACATAGAAGGAGAACTCATTCCCATTATGGTTTGAGATTTCATCCAGCCCTCTGATGAGTTACTGAGGTAGGTCTGTTGGAGAACTGACTAACGATATCTTGAATTAGCATGGCCATTTGCAGCCTTCACATTTCACTTCTTTTGTCTCAGATGCTCCTCTTAGCAGCTCACGGGAGTCAAAATAAAAGGAGCTCTATAATATAGAGCATTTACTGTGTGCCAAGTGTATATATTCCCGTTCATTGATTCTCCACAACACTCCTCAGAGTTAGGTTCTATTATGAATTTCATTTTACGGATGAGGCTTAGAGAGGTTGAGATTCCCAAGCTCAACCTTTGGTAAATGACAGGATCAGCTGCGTAAACCTAGGCAGTCTGGCTACCAGGTTCAGATGCTGAACCATGACACCATTGGCTTCACGGTTTTTAGAGAACTTAAGTGACCAGTAACCAGCAGCATTGGAACTAAGACCTACTTGTCTGCTTCTTTCTTATTTCAGCATTCTGCTGGTTTGGGGACCTCTGGGGTTTGTGCTCACTTAGATCCATTGTGGCTGTGTTTCCCAAACTCCCACCCCCCATGGCCACTCAAGGAATCAAACTTTTCTCTAAGGTCAAGTTTAGGATTTGAAACCTTTAATTTCCTTCTAGCTGACATTTTACCATTTCATAGTCCCCAAACCTCTTGCAGCTTATAAAGGAATGATTTCAGATATCCACTCCCCACAGCTCCGAGAGCAATTCATTTTAATGTTGGGACATTGCCCAGAATTCAAGAAAACTAGCATGATCCTTCCAGTCTGGCTTTTCACTCTACCTATTGTCTAAAACTCTGTTTATAGGCATAAACTACTAGGCTAGACATGGGGGAAAATTTTTAGTGTTCCAGATAATAGTCTTAACCTTAACAAGAGGCCCAGATATTTGGTGAGTTTCTTTATTCATTTGTATATTTGGGGGTCATGTAAACAATGGAAAAAATATGTTCCATAAGGTTTTATCACCATTTAAATAATAGTAGTAAAAAACTTTCCCCAAACTAATCATAATAAAAGTTGTTCAGCAAATCCAAAATAAGTCCATTGAGTCTAAGAAAAAGAAAAGTTTTAATTATCTGTGCCAGAGAATGGCTTTAGAAGATTAATGTTAGGGAAGGTTCTATAATGGTCTTTTGGGAACCCACAAGGCCTTATAAAATGGAGACAACAAATACAGTGGAAATGTCTTCAGCAACTTAGCTTGAAATGAACAAAATTACAGCATTCTCCTAGAGAGTTGGTCTTGATTGGATGGCTATTGATCAAAAATGATGAAAAAGATGTTAAAGGGGCTACTGAGTTAAACATTTATCTTCCCTGTTCCTTAAATTCTGTATCTTGGGGCACCTGGGTGGCTCAGTCAGTTGAGTGTCTGACTTCAGCCCAGGTAATGATCTCGCAGTTCGTGAATTTGAGCCCTGCATCAGGCTCTGTGCTGACAGCTCAGAGCCTGGAGCCTCTTCGGATTCTGTCTGTCTCTCTCTCAAAAATAAATAAACATTAAAAAAAATTTTAATCTGCATTTTTACAATTGATGCCTTTTTAAAAAAGCCAAAATTTAGAGTTGTCAACAGCTAACCTAGTAAGATATTTAAAAGTAAATACAACAATGAACTTCTGTTCTATTAAACATTAGTCAAATGATCCTTTTAAAAATAAGCATAAAAGCCCATCACTCAAAGTCAATAACAATTCTAGATTGTGTGTCTAACTAGTCAGTTAAGTGTCCAACTTTTGGGGCGCCTGGGTGGCTCAGTCAGTTAAGCGTCTGACTTCAGCTCAGGTCATGATCTCACGGTTTGTGAGTTCAAGCCCCACATCAGGCTCTGTGATGACAGCTCAGAGCCTGGAGCCTGCTTCAGATTCTGTGTCTCCCTCCCTCCTTCTCTGCCACTCCCCCACTCATGTTCTCTCTCTCTCTCTCTCTCTCTCTCTCTCTCTCTCTCTCTCTCTCAAAAATAAACATTAAAAAAAAGTTTCAAATGATATCCTTGCCCTGCCCGAAGGAATCAACCTTTTGATATCACTTAGGTTTCTTGCTTCTTGGAGGTCCCATGCCCAATCGATTGGTAGTGTTGAAAATCATGGAAAAGCAAAAGATATAAATCTTTTGGACAAGATGGCATTGGTAGGAAACTCCCCTCCAGCTTTTATACCTCTGTGATGATGGGATGGGTTGCTCCTGGGAAGAGACTAGCCAAAGTATTGTAATATTTTGACTCATAAAATTTTCACGAAACAACTCTTTCCGAAACAAGTTGGACAGGTTGAGTATGTGACTTTCTTGGTATGGGGCTGCCATATGCTAATAAAACCTCCCAAGTGTCTGCTATCCTGCAGTCTATCTTTTTCCATTTATTCCAGGACCTCAAATAGTCAAAAACAGTTTTAAAAGGGAGAGTGGGGCTCCTGGCTTCTTTAATACTATATTATATGGTCCACTTTAAATTTCATTTTCACAACAATTCTTCAAGATAGATAATATTCTGCTCATCTCACAGATGATAAAACAAGCACTAAAGGACAGGAAACTTGCCAGAGGCTAGTGAGCTGGAAAGAAATAAAACCAGGACTCGATCCAGGTGGGTTTGCCTCTAGAATCCCAAGCTTTCCCACGGACTCTTCCGTATTCCTCCTTTTGTATCCTGTTGGCTCTCCTCTACTGCTGCCTAAGCAGGGGATTGGCATTTAACAAGGGGTTGGGAGGGATGCCAAGACGAGAACAACACCAAGTGGATAGAACAGAACTGCTTGTTAGAGGCCTCTCCCTTATGCTCAGACTGTTAAATGAGCTGAGAGGCAGAGTGTGCAATGGTAAAACAACTGGTCTTGAACTCAGACTGGGCTTCAAATTCCTTCTCCACCATTCCTGAATGATACCTACTGCCTGGGCTCAGTTACATGTGACACTAGACTCCTAGGAGACCACCTGACCAATGGACCCACAGCCTCTCCACTAAATCTGCTGTATCTCCCCGACCCTCCAAAGTATGTGTTCCCAACTCCTGGTCTCTACTCCAATTCAACCTTACGGCTGAGCCTCTCCTGCTTACTAGGTTGGTTTCCAATGGGCTCCGACACCTCTTTTTTAGTCGTGCCGGGCCTGAGAAGTCTTTGTGGTGGCATCTTACACCCAAACTCCCTGGTTTTCAGCTTTTAATCTTTAGCCAGAATTAGAATTGGACTTGTCATGGCTTGAACTTCCTGATTTAGACTGTAGATTCCTCCCTAGGAATATGTCAGCCCCTTTGTTCTCAGTTTTCTCTAACTCTGCTCCTTTAGTGGCAGCTTTTTCTCTCCTCCCAGGAAAGGAACCATCAACTACATGGCTGTGGCTGCCCAGATAATGCACTGGGCGTTTAAGGGGACTTGCACTCACCTGGGACTTGCACAGATTGCCTCCAGTCTGGATCACCGCATTCCTTTCTAGAGCAGTGAGGACAAAGCAGAGATTCTCCACAACTAACAGATAAACCTGCCACTTCCCTAGTGAACACCATTCTTCCCACCCTCCAGTCACTCAATGTCTACATTTTAACAGACAGTAACATTTTCTGAAGCTTTTTGGAGGAAAAGGAGAAGAAAGTGGGTTAAGAGTATCACTACACTCCTACAGAATAGCTTCCATTTGATAGGCTATAATTTCTAGAATAAGCTTCTCTCTTGACACTGGAGTTCCTATTGCATCTGCAGAGAAATGTATTATTTGCTGAATCTTTTACAACTTATTATGAAAAATTTTAAGCATATACCAAAGTGTATAAAAATAGTATAATGAAGTACCATCACCAGCTTCAAAACTTGTCAATTCATGGCCAATCTCCTTTCTCCTTTTTACCCCATCCACATCTTCTGTCTTCTGGATTATTTTTATACAAATCCAAGAGTTTATATAACTATATCTATGAGTGTTTTATGATATATCTTTTAAAGATAAGGATTCTTGGGGCACCTGGCTGGCTCAGTCAGTAGAGCAATGCGACTCTTGATCTTGGGGTTGTGAGTTCAGGCTCCATGTTGGGTGTGGATATTAATTTAACAAAATAAAATTTAAAAAAATAAAGAGAAGGATTCTTTCTAAAAAATAACCACAATACCATTATTACACCTAAAATTTAATAAATAGTTCCCTAATACTAGCAAAAACCCAATCTTTGGATTTCTCTGACTGTTCGGTGAGAGATCTGTTGTTTACAATTGCTTTGCTTTGTTCAAATCAGGAGCCAAAATGTATACATTGCACATTAATCTGTCTCCAAAGTTTTTGTGACATATGTGTATCCTTTGCTTTTTTGTTTTTCTTGTAATTTATTGAAGAAAGCAGGTAATTTTCCCTGTAGAAATTTTCACATTCTGGATTTTACGGATTGCCTTTGTGATATCCTGTCTCCTAGACAATTGGCAGTTAGATCTAGAGGCCTTGATAAGAATCTCTTCCACTTTTTATGAGAATATTTCACAGTTAGGGTTGTGTGTCTATATTACTGTGTGTATATGTTATTGTGTATTATATATGTATTATGTATCTATATTATTGTGTATATATATTATTATCTATTAACAAACTCAGAGCGTTTATATATTTTACATATATAATACATTTCTATTTTACATATAAACGCTGTGGGTTTATTAATCTTCTCAAGAAAAATCTGCACAATCACCACAGATAGTCACTGCAGAGTCTTGACTCCTTTTTTTTTGCCAATACCAGCAATGGCTTGTGCAGTCCCCCCGACTTTCTTCATTCTGGTCTTGCATTCCTTTGGCTGCTTCCTTGACGCCTTTTTCTTCTCATACAGGCCATGTCTTGCAAGTCTACATCTGGGTTCGTTTTTCATGACATAATCCGAGGGATCATAAATCATGCCAGAGCCACTTGTCTTGCCACCACCACAGTGAGTTCTGGATCCAAATATAAAGATGCCGTCTGGTGTAGTCTTATACATTTTGGCTAGCTTTTCCTGAATTTCTGTCGTAGGTACTGTTGGTTACCTTGCTGGGGTGAAGCATGTCAAGGACCGTGTGTTTCTGCTGATGTAGTCGGTTGGTCAGGAACCTCCTGGTGCAGATAGTTACTGTGTCATCCATGATGGTGGCCAAGCTTCATGATGGTGGAAGAGCGCTGTCGTAAAAGGAGACACAGAGTGTGTGGTTGTTTCTCTTTTTGTAAAGTTAAACTAGATCCGTGGGTTTTGGTATCGTCAACTTGATCCGTTCTTTATAAAGCTCCCCATTAGTCTTTCACTTAATGGCCCAGAAGCTATTGATGGCCTTTGCCCAGATTCTTTATCTTGTTAGCGATTGCAAAGTGGTGATGTTTAAATTCTATTGTCCTTTCTGCATTTATTAGCTGCAATTAAAACAAAACAAACAAACAAACTTTCCCTCATCAACTCTTTGGTTACTCTGAGATACAGTCCTTATGGGAAAAGCATGATAAATGCTTGATTCTGTCTCTCTTTCCATTTTGTTATCAGCTTCCAAGATGACTAATGAATACTTTTAAGTATTTTTTATAAACTCATGTATTTTTTAAGTATATTTTATAAACTCATGTAATGCATTTCATCATGCTGAATGTTAGTTATTTCTAGATAGGTAATGTTCTTTAAACTTATTTTTTTTTTTTCAACGTTTATTTATTTTTGGGACAGAGAGAGACAGAGCATGAACGGGGGAGGGGCAGAGAGAGAGGGACACACAGAATCGGAAACAGGCTCCAGGCTCTGGGCCATCAGCCCAGAGCCCGACGCGGGGCTCGAACTCACGGACCGCGAGATCGTGACCTGGCTGAAGTCGGACGCTTAACCGACTGCGCCACCCAGGCGCCCCGATAGGTAATGTTCTTTAGACTGTAGGTATGGCATGCCATTACAGACCACGGAAAGGCAAGGGCTATATGCTAATCTCACTTGGGAAACTCTGAAAGTAATAAAAAGGACCAATAGCAGAAACGTGATCAAACTATGAAAAGTAGTCAACAACCACAAAAAGCCCTGAAAGAACTGAAGCAGAACAGACAGGACTATGTAGAGCCATCCCAGGAAGCAGGGACACTGGGTCAGGGAGCAGTGGGAATGTCACAGGGGAGTGGCAGACTGGAGAGAACACAGAGCCACTGAGTCAGCATTCAGGGGGAAGGCAGTGAGAATACTTTGAAACTGGAACTAAAGATGTAGAGCTGGGAGCCAGTGAGAGTCTTGAGTAAATGTGGGATAAAAGGGACGAATGTGAGCCAACAAACTCTGTAGGGAACCTTGAGAGGGAGTTTTTGAATAGGAGCAAAGGGGTTAAACTACCAAACCTCATTTAGGGTTAAACTACAAAACCTCATTTAAATAAAAGCAACTGTGTATCTGTACATTGACCAACTGTATCTAGTATGTGAGCTCAGATGTGTTCATTTGTTATGCCCTCCCGCTGGGCCTGTGTCACTCCTTAGAGATATCAAAGCGGTGGGGGGGCACAAAGAGGGGGAAGGGGATTCAAGAATAAAATCTTTGGAGGAGAAATTTTTCAGTGCTTCCTTTTTCTCAGGCAGCAACCCAAAGACACTTGGAGAGCTCCTTAGAGATTGCTTAGGATCTATATTCATCTCAATAGAAGGCCATAGTTGACATAAATATTTTCATATTCTGCCTTAAGCTAATATAACAGTGAATTCTACTTAACAATTAGGATAAATATTTTTTACCTCTAATTTTAAGGAAAGTTATAATAAAATCATCAGAAATCATAGCGTAGGAAAGGATCTTAAAGGTCAGATAGTTGTAGTCCTAAATGAGAATACTAAGTCAAAATTCTCATTCCATAAAAAAAAAAAAAAAACAACCCAAAAAACAGTTGACATTTAGATGAACTAATTCAACAGAGAACCAAGCTCTTGCCTTCTGGGCATAGAAGAAATAACAGCTTTATGAAAGAGTTTTAATAATAAAAAGTAACAGGAAAAACAAACATAACTCTCAACTATTGTACATTTTTTTTTATAAAAGGTGTTCTCCTACTATATCAAAGTGCAGATTGCCTACTTGATTTCCTTTTTAGAACCAGTTTCAAGCCAACCTGCAAAACATTAATACTGAATCCAAGATTCAGCATGAATACAGAAGTATTCTGAACTGAAATAGAAAATCAGATGTGAATTTGGGTAAGATTATAGCTACTTGATATTTGTCTTTTTATTAACCATAGCTTCAATAATCTACTTTTAACTAGAAGAGAGAAATTTTATGTTTTTAAAAAATGTTTGTTTTTTGGTCTTTTTAAATCTTTTATTTGAAATGCAATATTAAGGCCACTGAGAACCAAAGCTTACCAGACACAGTATATTTTCACATAAATATTGGGATCATTTGTAACATGTACTATGACAGAATGGTCATAGACTTAACTTTAGCCTGTTTTTTTTTTTTTTGTTCCTACTTTTGAGCTGCTAAAGGAAGTATCTTTTTTTTTTCAAAATTGCCTCAAAAATTACTTTTAATGGTTAAAAAGCATAACTTTACTTTTGAAAGTACTTTCACTTTCTTAAAAAGGTAAATCCTCATTATTAATATTGAGTATTTTAGGGCAGGTTCACACATGAACTCACAGCTCTCTCTTTACCCACATTCCTCTCTAGATATGCAATCTATTATTAAGGAAAGGCTAGAGGAATATCAATAAATGTATATATAAATCTGAAAATATGCATTTAAACATAACACATACTAATCAAAAGAATATATTTGGGACAACTATTTTAATGGATATCTCTTAAGGCAATATGACCTCTTCAAATTTTGTATATGCGTGTCTGTGTATGTGTATGTCCTCAGATGATACCAGAATAACCATTAAAATATTATGGGGTATTATTCTGAGAAAATAAATGAAGAATTCTGTAACTAGCCTCAACACAATTTAGAATTACTCTCCTCCCCTATAATAGTTCTAAAATACAATTTTAATTAGTCTCTGCATATACTTCTGAACTGAACTGAATGTTGCTCTTGCCTGTGTGTCAGACTAAGCCACAAATATTGAATGTTCTATTCAAATAGAAATGAGACAGCTTCTGAATGCCTCATTGTTCTTATTTTAACAGAAATAGTAATATATTTTACCTACATCATGGGGATATTAAACCTCAGTAGCCAATGACTTTGAAGGAGTTGTCACATCTAGGTAAGACGTGACTTATTTATATATGAAATCTCTCTCTCTCTTTGTAAATGTTTATTTATTTATTTTGAGAGTGGGGGGAGGAGGGGCAGAGAGAAAGGAAGAGGGAGGATCCCATTATGACCTGAGCCGAAATCAAGAGTCAGACGCTCAGCATACTGAGCCACCCAGGTGCCCCTAGATATGAAATCTCTTAAATGAGATACACATATGTGTAGAAGATATGATTACAAAATAGTTACAAACTCCAACAGCCAAGCCTGAAAACATGTCTTATAATTGTCCTGGAGCTTTTTCTGAAGACCTGAGTTACTCTGTAACCACTGCCCACCTCCCAACGCTGTTCTAACCAAAGAAGCTAGCATTCATTGGAAATTGTTTGCTCTTGGGAATGATTCTTACACTCTTGGTTAAAGTAAAAAAAAGTTGTGTAAAAACTGACTGACCCAATTTAGATAAGAATTGATTGTTTCAAACTGCCCACTCTTCTTTACTTTTGTGGAGAGAAGCAAAATTTGTACGTATGTGTATGTGTGTGTGTTCCCGAAAGGTTACTTTAAACTGGAGATAAGGTTAGCGATTTTACAGAAAATAGCTCTGTGTTTTTCCACGGATCAGTGGTATGGTCATTTTTGACCTCTTGTGGCACAACTCAAATAATAAAACATTCAAGTTCGACTTGCCATTCATTCTAAAGTTAAACTGACTTTCAGATCATTATCAGAAAAAAAAGCTCAGTAAACAAACTTTTGAACCATGAAACAAATAACTCCCAGGCGTGCCTCCTAGAGTCAGGCAATTCTAGCCTGCATTTTGGAAAAAAGAAAATGTTCCCATCGAAGCAAGCCTGTGTCAGCATCTCAGTTCTATCACCTCCTTTCCGTCTTCACTTTAGGAGTGTATTATCCGAGTATTCGTTGGATGCCGGTAAAGCCTGGAAAACCCCCTTCCCTATGTTTATTGTTGTTTTAAGGTAGCCATAATCACTTCTAAATAGATATTGACTATCATCATGTAGCAATGTTTAGTTTGAGGGATGTGTAAGAAAGAGGGACAGAGGAAATATTTTTTCCCTGCCTGCTTTATAGGGGTAGGTTTGGTCTAGTTGCACATTTGAACTGTGAACCAGATTCTGGCTAGCAGAATCACCTTATCCCAACGTGCCTGTGCTTATTGGGTCTCCACCCAGCAATGGGGATTTAGCTGATACACAAAGCATGGAAACAAGCCCATCCCTTTCCGTCAGTATTCCCTGCAGTATGGGGCTAGGTCTGCAAAATACCCATCACAGACATTAAAGTGGTTCCCTACCGGCCCCTGCGAAGAAGATATAATCAGGAAATGTAAAATTGAAAGATGCTACTGTTTCACTGCAACTTCTGACTTTATTTCATTGGCTACTCTATTTTATCACTACGTATAATTGTCTTGAGGCACTGGAAGATTAAGCACTATGTTACATGACTGATTTACACGTGATGCCATAATAATCTGTGCCTAGACTGATCTTTTAAATAAATACTGTAATGTTTTATTTGCTAGTACTGCATATGTTTACTAATGATTACATATTCATAAGTTAGTCTTGTCTCCCCAACTTTGAGGTACATTACTTAAGGGAAAAGACTAGGGTTTATATGTCTTTTGTACTCATAAAGTCCCTGTCCCAGCACTGAATACTTTATAGTCATATCGTTCCTTGACTACAATTTATTTGTTTAGAAATTTTAGTGGTAACTGTCTCTATAATTATAATGTATAAAATCTTTATGTATCACAGAAGTAACTTCTAGTAGAATAATATTTAATTTTAAAAAGTGAGTATGAGCTGACTTACTATGTTCCAAGAAATACTGATATGATCCCCATTTTCCAGACAGAAAAACTGACATTCAACGGGGTTTCAAAAATTCACACAGGTAGTAAGTGAGGGGGCTGCAATCCAAAGCAGTTCTGTTGGATTCTATGCTGTTATTCACAATGCAAGTCTTTCTTCCATGTTTACACATTTAATATGCTTCTAGTTTTCAACTTTAAGTTTTTCCAATTAAAACAAAATAAAGGATGAACTGTTGTGGGAAAGGATTTCATAGGGGGAAGGAGTGAAATGGCTGTCAGTTGCTCTTGATCCCTTAAATTTAGCAGCTTAGGTTTGAAGTGTTTTCCACTTATGTGACTGCAATTTAAAGGAGCTTGTGAATATCAAGACTGCTCACCAGTGACGTCAGAGTGTACCAAGAAAGATCAGGTTGCAGACTTTTCAGCATGATCTGGGGCCCAGTACATACCAATGATTTTTATCAGATTAGAGGTCAGGCAGTCTACTGATATCTATATCAGAATTAAATGCAATTACAAACTTGTAAACAGCTGAAAAGAAAAAAAACCCCACAGAAATGTTATAAAGCTGTAGCTGATAATGTTTTGTCCTTTTTGCTGCAGACTTTGAATATTTTATTCAAAGAACTGATCCGAAAACAGTTGCCTCAGACAGATTGTGAAGAATGGGGTTAGTCTCTGTAGGGCCCTTGCAATATTAGCTGACCCTCCACTCTCTTGCTGGGTGGTACCCTCCGGCTGTCGGTTCAGGGACCTTCTCCAACCCTTCAGTGTAAGTTTGCTTACTGAAGAACAAACAATTCCATGTCTGCTTTCCTCTGTCTCCCTAGTCTCCTGGCAGTTTTTACCTGCTCAGCTGGTTGCTAGTTGGTGAAAATGCAATAAATCAATCTCTGATTGTGTCATGATTGATACTAATAAGGCATGCTTCAATGTGGATTTCATGGAGACCATGATTTGACCCAAAGATTCTCTTTCTAGGACTAGGAAGGGTAATCTCAGTAATAGAAAAAAGAATAACACTGCAGTGGTCTCACAGCCTGTGGGATTAAATTTAGTGGCAGAAAAAAAAAAAAAAGAATTACTGCTCAAAAAAGAGCACGGTTTGGTGCTTATGTCAAATGAGTGGGACCACTGAACAGCACCGGTGGAACGCGGTAATAACACTTAAATTTCCTGACCCCAACTATACTTTATTTAATTTTCCCCCTATAGTGAATCTTTTGCTATAGTGAATCTTTTGCAAGACTTTTTCTCCTTTTGGTATCTCAATAAGTCTGTGAGTATAGTATAATCATGAACAAAAAATTCTTACTCTTGGTTTAGAAGATGTAGCTTAATAAATTATATTCTTATGAGTACTCGTTGAAGCAGGAAAAATTCCTATTCTTCCATTCCAACTGAAAGCCTTCCCCTGAACAAGTTGTTAAGACACGTTCAGAGATGCCTATCATGGGAACATATACTAGGATAAATTGACTGTAGGAGAAGAAGGCAGAGATTAGTCACTCACAAGTTGGCAGCATAAAGACCAGGTAAAGAACTGCACACCAGCCTGACAATCAGGAGATAAACTGGCACCTTGCCCTGGTTTGGGTGGGCACTTATTTCTTAATGAATTAGTAAGTTTTCCATAGACTTTGTTAATGAAACTACAGAATAAAGAAGTTTAAAATACATTTTAAGGGGCGCCTGGGTGACTCAGTCGGTTAAGTGTCTGACTTTGGCTCAGGTCATGATCTCACGGTTCGTGAGTTCGAGCCCTGCATCGGACTCTGTGCTGACAGCTTGGAGCCTGGAGCCTGCTTCTGATTCTGTGTCTCCCTGTCTTTCTGCCCCTCCCCTGCTCACACTCTGTCTCTCTCTCTCAAAAATAAATAAACATTAAAAAATTAAAAATAAAAAGAAGTTTAAAATACAATTTAAAAAGAAGACTTAAAGAGTTTCTCCAGTCACAGTGTATTCCTTAGGGATTATTAACTTCTTGACGAAGTAAACAATGATTAACTCCTTTGGATAAAGTCTGAAACTATAGAAAGTGAACATGTCAAGTATCAAATGCAAACTTAATGGGCACACCCTTGTTTCCTTATGCAATTGCTTCATTGCCTCAAAATACCTGGTCCAGAATAAATTCTTACTAGACAGCCATCCTGGTTCACAAGCATCCGGTGATACCCAAGATAACCAATCTGCAACGTATAAGGCTACTTTATTTACTTAGCGTTTCTGAGATAAGAATTATGCTAGCAAATATTTGATCACTAACCCACTCCTGCTGGTGTCCCCATATCCCATGAATGTGACTGTGTGAGAGGATGGCGAGTTGCAAGTGATTTTAATTGCCCAAGGAAGGAAAGGGTCAATCCGAGGCTGAAGGAGTTTGGAAGCCAGCACTAAATGAATGAATATTCAAAAAGGAAAATATCTCTTTCTGCAATACACATAGTGGAAGTGAATAAATGTGGAAGTGGGTATCCTTGAAATCCCCAGTCGATTCAGTGTTTGCAAACACTGAACAATGCCAAACCTCCTCAGAATTATTGGTGTGTATATCGGGGGGATATATTCAGAAGACTAAAGACAAATTACACAATGATCTTTTCTCTTGCCAGTCCTTTCTTTTTTTTCTCTCCTTAGCCTCGTTTAATCTGACAGAATGGGCTCCTAAATCTTACTTGGTGGCATCAGCCAGTACCCAATTCATTGTCCATTATTTCCACAAGGCTTGATGATTTTCTCCAGAATACATGTAAGCACAATATGGAACACAGAGGTATTTTCCATTGCCCCTAACACATACGCCCAATGACAAATTTCTCGTTAAAAGTCATTACAAAATACGCAGACTTGTACGAATATGTTTGGTGTTTTGTTTTATGTCCGTAATGTTTTTTTTTGAAATCACCAGGAAAGAATAGATTCTAAAACGCAGTGGTTCGTCTCTCAGACCTCATTATTCTGTCCTCACAATGTGCATCACAATGAAATGACTGACTAAGGACTTTGAATACAAGTAAATCTAGAAGCTCTATGTAAATAGGCTTGTCGAATCAGGAGAAAGAAAGAAAGAAAAGGCTCTGAGGAGTTGTTTATGCTTTCTTTCATCTGAAGTGCCATTTTCTCTGTACATCAGATAGCATATTGATTTTAGTGTACTTCAATTCTCAATTTTCCATAAACCATAAAAACCTTAATGGCTTCTCCAAAGCTCAAGTGAGAAACAATCAATTAATTTTCCCAGTAGTTCAACTCTGTCAAAATTAAAGTGCTATTTTAATGAATTTTTCAGACATTGAGGATCTACAGAGCAGCAGTTTAATGCCAAAAAGGCTTTCTTTTACTAAGGCAAGAAAAGTTTAAATATACACCAATTAAATAGAGAGTTCAAATGTTTTAACCTTTATTAAAGACATGAAAATGCAAGTCGCTTTTCCATGGCATTTTTCTAGGGTTTAACCTAACACTGAGTCCACAGCAGTTCTGAACAGAACTGTTGCAGAATCATCCATAACGTAATAATCAAATGCATCAGCTACTACCCTGGGACACCATTCCTCTGTGTTGTGATTTGAAGAATAACAAAAGGGCTGTCCTACTTTCTCCCACAGGTCCGTATCAGACCTCAAATTCCCACTGCTAATACCACCTCTATGAAACAAGGCATTTTTTTTAAAGGCCACAGTAAAAATTCCTGGAAGGAGAAGAGGCTGGGGAACCAACATGCTTTCAGTTGCACAATAGTAAACAGATAGTCCATTAGCATAGATTCCTTTATCAGATTAGTTAACTGTCACATAGAAAGTGGAGATTACAATGGAGACAGGTGCAGTTTGGGAATGGTGGTGAGGAGGTGGGCAGGTCTGTATCTTGAAATGACGATGCGGACAGCTCCCAGGAGACAGAAAACACATAGAGATGATGGAAAAGAGGATGCTAAGAAGGGTCAGGATTTGAACAGGCTGTGGGCAGCCTCAAAGTAAAATTTCTTTCAGGCTGCTCTGAATAGGACGAAGAAGATAAAACACTAGAACAGTAATTGGAATGGTGAAATGAGTTGAAAAATAGACCTAAGTTACAGGCAGAGAGGACATCCTAGTCCATTTCACTAGTAGACTATGGACTGTACTTTGCTGAAGTAAAAGGTAAGTGATGTTGATTGCTTGATAAAATTCAAATTCACTTTGTTTTGGATATGAGAGAATTTTCTGTGATCCTGAGAAGATGTCATCATGGTGTTTCATCTGGTGGCCGTTCAGGCTTTGTGTTCTGTTTTTGTTTTTCTTCCTTATTTGATTGTTTCTTTTTTTTTAATTGGGTTATAATGTAAAACTCATTTAATAACTTAATGAATTTAGGAAAGTTGTTTTGAGGAGTCTAACTTATTTTTTTCATTTCTTTTTTTTTATTATTTTTAAAAATGTTTATTTATTCTTGAGAGACATAGAGAGACAGAGCATGAGCGGGGGAGGGACAGAGAGAGAGAGGAGACACAGAATCAGAAGCAGGCTCCAGGCTCTGAGCTGTCAGCACAGAGCTCGAAGCAGGGCTCAAACTCATGAGCAGGGAGATCACCACCTGGGCCGAAGTCAGATGCTTAACGGACTGAGCCACCCAGGTGCCCTGAGGAGTCTAACTTGTTTATAATTTCCTCCAAGACTGGATCTGTTACAGTTCCTTCACAAGAAGGAGGCACTTTCTCTCGTATACAACCATTAAACAGACTAATTTGCAATTTGGCCTATTTCCTGTTAGATTTCAGGGTGGCGGTAGATGGGCACATTTTTCGTTGCTCATCTAGTCCATTGTTTATTAAAATTTTGAAGTAATTCCCTTTGTCTACCTGTTAATCGCCTATAGGCATTTCCACAGTACAGGTCTTTTCTGACTTCTTAGTGCTGGGGTAGCTTCTAAGTAAAGCCCCCGGGACTTCTGCTTCCCATTTACAGAAAGTGGGTTGGTATTTCTTCTTGGAAGCTGATCTGCCTCAGGGTTTCTAGGAGGGGGCTACCTGTTGTCATTCTGAAGTAAGTAGAATTATTTCTCTCCCACCTTCATTTCTAGCCACATAGTTTCTTAAAGCTTCAGCTACTGTGTGGGTGGGCAAATGGAAGGTGCTGATTATCTTTCAGGGCATAAATAAAAATCAGGAGGCAACCCAGTCACCGAGTGCAAGAAGGAAAATCACATCATAAATCTCAGAAGTTCTTTTCCATTTACATAACCAGTAGCAAATATCACTGTAGTGCTTAAATAATGTAAATATAAACTAGGAGTGACTCTATCCATGGATCTTAATGAAACATCGTATATAATAAGTGCGGAATAAAAAGGCTCATTGAACAGATTTTTAAAAGTCAAAGAGAATATAAACAAATGCTCATACATGCATAATACATATGTGTCAGGCACTTTGTGTTCAATGCTATCTCAAGCTGGAAAAATAAATAAGCTTACAAATCCTTAAGGGACTTTTTTTTTTTTTTTAACCTTTTGGCACATTAGACAGAAACTGCTCTAAGGTTGGTGTTCCTGGGATTTCAATGGATTGGCTGGTCTGGGCCCCACAGCTAGTGTAGACATGAATGCTGCTTAACGATCGGTTAAAGGGGAGATAGACTTGTCTTCACAAAATGCATTGTTCGTGCTCTTCGCCGAAAGTCTATGCAATTATGATGTAATCTATTTATTTCATCCCAGATGTTCACTCACTGTTACTTCGAAGTAGGCAAGTGAGCATTATTTTGTATTTCTTACACCTGGGAATATGAAAACTCTAGGAAACTCAAATCACTTGCAAATAGCTAAGGCTGGCAGAGGCAAGACTGAAACTCAAACTTCTCAAATTCAATTTCTTAGTCTATTTACTTCATAATAGCTGATAGCTATTCCAACTCCAGAGAAGTTGGGGAACAAAAACCTCAAGTCTTCAAACATTTCTTTACACTATTGTTTTTAAAAACAATATTTATTAAGAAATTCCAATTAAGAAATGTAATATTGCTTTTTAGAGAAATTGAAAAATACAAAAATGTATGAAAAGATGAGAATAAAATTCACAGATAATACCCAGAGAGAACATATGTTGATGTTTCTTTTCCTCTCTAAAAAAATTGGATTCATACCATATATATATGTTGCTTTTCATTAATCTAGTAAGTCATCTATATTAACATCTACCATAATTATATGTACTAGTAGGAAACAAGAAAAAAACCTGCCAATACTATGACACAATGCTTAACCACTTAGAATTATTAGTTTATACTTGTTGAAAGAAATTCTTTAAACATAGTTTTATCAAATATCTTGAGTTTATATACATAAAAATGAAGTGAAATTAATTGGTTAGGTATTCCTAAATTTTTTCATATTTAAGTTTTGACTCTTATGATTCACTCTGTGATTCAGACTTTTCAATGTGTGTGTTTTTCTACACAGTTATTTTCTGTCTCCACCAAGGTGTTGGTGACGTAGCATTTCTTGAAAGTATTGCTTTTGCCTCTAGAACTTGCCTTAAAGCTGATGTCCCCCATCTGCAAGTTTTTTTTTAATTTTTTTTTAATATTTATTTTATGTTTGAGACAGAGAGAGACAGAACATGGAACATGAACGGGGGAGGGCCAGAGAGAGGGAGACACAGAATCTGAAACAGGCTCCAGGCTCTGAGCTGTCAGCACAGAGCCCGACGCGGGGCTTGAACTCACGGACCATGAGATCATGACCTGAGCCGAAGTCGGACTCTTAACCGACTGAGTCACCCAGGCGCCCCGAAATTCGTGATATTTAAGGCCTTTCAACAGCCAGTATAATTTATGTAAACAATTCCCTATTATTGGACATTTAAGACGTTTTCAATTTTTTGCCATCCTAAAAAAAGATGTGACAAACATCTTTGAGTATAAACCTTTGCCTTCATCTTTGATAATTTCCTTAAGAGAGAGTTCCCAAAATAGCATAGCTAGGTAAAATGATATGTAATTTGCACTTTCTCTATATTGCCAAATTACTTTCCAAAATTGTGTATCAATCTGTAGGCTAACCAGTAGAATATGTGGGCACACAGGGTTACCTAATCAGTGGTTTTCACTATTCACTAACAGTATGTACAGGTTAAATCTTGCTTTTTGACCAACCTACCCTGTTCTTTCATTTCTTCCTTTATTTTTATTTATCACCTGCCAACATGATAAATAATTCCTTTCCGTTTTTAGTATTTATAACCTTTACTGATTCTATGAATCTCAACCAAAAAGTTCTTAGTCATTGCTTTGCCAATCTTAATTTTCCCTCTAAAGTCAGTTTCCTTAATCACTTCACTGCTCTAATTTTTTAGATACTCAAGGGGCTAAACCTGGATTCATTATTAGAAACTTTTTTTTACAAAGGTAGGAACCATCTATTTAATTTTCTTGATGAAATGCTTATTTATGTCTAGAACTCTATTGAATTAGTCATTTTTGCTCTTGTTCATAATACTAATATTAATCCTAATAATAAAAATCACTGTTCTCTATCCTGACCTAAAAGGTTTCTTTTTGAAGCGTTGTCAAACCTTATTGAAATAAGCTAGGTAAAATTATCCAACGGTAGCACATTAATGGGCTCTGTCTTCATGATCATTGGATATTAATTTAGGAAGTGAAAACTATTTTTAATATTCATCTTCTCAGCAAGCCTCTATTGAGCACACACTATAACGTACAAATGCTTGATGCCTACGGTAATGCCAAGAAGCATAAGGCACATTCCTGGCCCTGCAATAATAATATGTAAAATCTATTAGATTCTCCCTGTGTGCCAGGCACTGGTCTGAGTCCTTGACATGTACTGACACATCTAATCCACTCGACAATGAATGATATGAGATTAATCTTATTAATATCTGTATTTTATAGATAAGGAAACAAGGCTGGGAGAAGCAAGTGATTGTCCAGGATCATACAGATGGATTTAAACTTGACTATTATACTTCAGAATTAATTGGCTTGTTTCACACATACTTTCCTATAAAAACTTACAGTATAGTAGGATAGACAGATTTACATATAAGTTACAATAAAATGGTGTAAAAATAAGAAGATATGGTAGTGCCGAGCTTTGGGGAGATGAGAGAAACCAAGATGCAAAGAAGAGGTAGGATATGAATGGGCCTTGAAAGATGGAAACAGTATAGTTTGAGATAGAAATAAATTTAGCATGGGGTGGAAAGATGAACTCTAGACCCCAATACTCCTGGATTCAAATTCTGACTGCAGTCCACATTAGTTACAAGACAATTTCTCTTAGCTCCAGACCCTCAACTGGTTTTGGTTCTAATGTGCAAAGTTATAAACATTTGGAAGTGTATGATATGTTGGGGGGTACTGGGGCAGCTCAAGGAACAAGGGAGGGAAGGAAGGGCAGGCATCTGTGGGGAGCAGTTGCAGCTGAAGACAAATGAAGTGGGTATGAGGAATTGTTAGATACTTGAGACAGAGGAAAGATAACTTGCCATCATGTTACGAAAATGGAAACAATAGCAATAAGGTTGGTTATGGTAAGGTTTGGAGCAAGGAGAGGCTGAAGAAGGGAACCTAGAAGAGGCTCACCTGGTTTGCCCAGGTGAGAGATAACAAAGGCATGAATCAGGGCAAAGGAAGGAGATTCCAGAATAGTTTCAAAGGTAGATTTTTTTTTTTTAACGTTTATTTATTTTTTTGGGACAGAGAGAGACAGAGCATGAACGGGGGAGGGGCAGAGAGAGAGGGAGACACAGAATCGGAAACAGGCTCCAGGCTCTGAGCCATCAGCCCAGAGCCCGACACGGGGCTCGAACTCACGGACTGCGGGATCGTGACCTGGCTGAAGTCGGACGCTTAACCGACTGCGCCACCCAGGCGCCCCACAAAGGTAGATTTGAAAGAATTTGGTAACCAATTGGGGATTTGGGATTGAGTCAAAATGTTCCTCAGATTTTCCTTCCAGGGGCCTGAAATGATGATAATGCCTTTCACAGAGAGAAATTGCAGTTAGTTTAGGAATGAATCAGAGTTGAAAACTTGGGTGTCAGCAGTATAGATGACTTTGCAAAGTTTGAATGTAAAGAGAAGGAGAAAGTTGGAACTTTGAGTATCAGTAATCCTAAAGCTAATTTAGGAAGGTAAATCTCTTTTGGATTAATACTTTCTTTTATTCAGCAAAATATATATATATATATATATATATATATATATATATTTATTATGACATCTTCTTTTCATTCTTATCAGGACATTTATTCTCTTTTTGGATTCTCTCAAAGGCATTCCTCTGAGAACTTATTGAAGGCTATAGACTTTCTTGTATCCCCAAGCATGTATGTGCAGATATATGTGTGGAGGGAGGGAGGAATCATGAACATACATACACAATTTTGCATACAATTTTAGGGAGTTCTTGTATTTTTTGAGGCCAAGCCCATGAAACCCAAGAGTCTGCTCTGCATAATTTATTTTTTTTTACCAATGCATTAATATTTTCTCCAACTATAATTAACTACATGTCAGTGTTGCACTAAGTGCCTTATCTATACCGGCTCATTTAATCCCCATCATGTATCTCCATATAGGTATTACATTTCAAACAGGGGAGAACATAGAATTAGGTTAAATAAATTGCCCAGAATTATAAAGTTAGTATGTGGTAGAGGCAGGGTTTGGATAGGTCTCTGTATGAGTCAGGTTTCTAAGGAGAAACAGAACCAATAGGGTGTGTGTGTTTGTGTGCGTGTAAAGAGATTTATTCCAGTAACGTGGCTCATGTGATCATGGAAGCTGACAAGTCCCACGATTTGCAGTTAGGAAGCTGGTAACCTAGAAAGGCTGCTGTTTTAGTTCCAGTCTGAGTCCTAAGGCCGGAGACCCAGTGGTGTGGTTCCCATTCAAAGGCTGGCAGGCTTGAGACACAGGAAGAGGTGATGTTTCAGTTCGAGTCCAAAGGCAGGACAAAGCTGATGTCCTGGTTCAAAGGCAGCCAGGCAGGAGGAATTCTCTCTCAGTCTGAGAGGAGTCAGCCTTTTTCATACTATTTGGACCTTCAACTGGTTGGATGAGGACCACCCACATTAGGGAGAGCAATCTGCTTTACTCAGTCTACTGATTTAAATGTTAATCTGGTCTAAAAACACCCTCCCAGAAACACCTAGAATAATGTTTGACTAAATATCTGGGCGCCCCTGTAACCCAGTCAAACTAACACATAAAATTAACCATTGTTCTCTCTCTGACTCCAATTACTCTGCCCAGTACTGTCATTTTAACACTTACTCTATTTTTCTTAGACGGACTTTTTTTTTTTTTTTTTTTTTTTGCTTTCACACAAGCTTTACTTAAATTATTCATGTTAGAGCTTCTTCTCCTATGTTTTCCCTTTCCGCAGTTACGTTCCCCTAACCAAAGATTTTAAAGTAAAGAACACTTGGATTCATTCTGTTTGCTTTCTGCTCTCTTTTCTCCCCCCAAGAAGATAAACTATCCAAGGAAGCTTCTTCTTTCATTTTGAATGTTCAAAAAGGGTTTTGCAGCTAAAAGTGAGTTAACAACATCTAAAAGACTCCACGGGTACCCACTCGAAGCGTCTATCAGGTGTGAAAAGAGTTTTCAAATGCACTGCATGCAATAGAAAGGATGTGTTAGGTTTGGTAGCAGTACAGAAACTTTCAGGTGGTTGCTTAGTATGCAGTGTGTGTGTTCGTGAAAGTCAATGCACGATTAAAAAAAATGTATTGTGGATGTTTTTAGGCCCTGGAGCAAATCCAGAAGAACAGCTGGGATTTTACACCTCCCAAGGGACTCCTCAAACTCATGAAATTCAGTCCCAAGAAGTCATAACACTCCGTTAGAGTGGAGGCCCAGGAGACTGGAGGCTCACTTGTCAGAGTACAAAGGTAATGAAAGGGAAGTCGCTCTTTGTGTCTGTCACACACACTGTCAATTCTTTAAGGGCCTGGGTGTGTCCACATAAGCTGGAAAAGGCGATCAAACATGAAAAGTAAAGCTTTTGGTTTACAGGTTTTGCCTCCTTTTCTCTCAGGCGAGGGGGGTTCTAGTAGCAAGAGGGCATGCCTTTTCTTCATTTTATTTTGAAGATGATAAATAGAAAAGTAGATAAAGTGAGGCTGCATTTAGGAATGTGTTCCATGGCCTGTGCAATCAGCTGTGCACAGTAACCAGTTAGGCAATTAAATGAAATGGAATTCTGAAACGCAGACTGTGAAACCATTCAAACTGTACAAATAACTTGGCTGGACAAGTTTATGTTCAAAAAAGGAGCATAAATTCTTTTTTTAAAGTAGGCTCCATACCCAATGGGGGGCTTGAACTCAAGACTCTCAGATCAAGAGTCACATGCTCTACCAGCTGAGCCAGACAGGCACTCCCACAAATTCTTTTTTTTTTTTTAAATGTTTTTATTTATTTTTGAGAGAGAACATGTGAGCAGGGGATAGAGGATAGAGGATCTGAAGCAGGGTCTGTGCTGACAGCGAGCCCGTGTGGGGCTTGAACTCACAAACCAAGAGACTGTGACCCAAGCCGAAGTCAGACACTCAACTGACTGAGCCACCCAGGTGCCCCCCCTTTTAAAATTTATTTATTTATTTATTTATTTATTTATTTAGAGCAAGAGGGAGTGTGAGTAGGGGAGGGGCAGAGAGAGAGGGAGAGAGAGAATCCCAAGCAGGCTCCATGCTCAGCAGAGAGCCTGATGTGGGGCTCGAACCCACAAATTGTGAGATCATCACCTGAGCCGAAACCAAGAGTTCGACGCTTAACCAACTGAGCCACCCAGGCGCCCCCACTCCTAAAAATTCTTAATGTAAGTGAACTGATGTCTAGAAACAGACGTTGCATTGTAGTTGTAGTCTTTGAAAGGCACTGATTTTCATACTTGATGAAGGAGAAAAATACTGTATCTTATATCCTACTGGCTGGTAGATATCTTCCATATGAAAGTCCCAGTAGCACTACAATTTCGTTGGAATAGATTTTTATATATAATGCTTGGAATATGAGATGACTTTAGACAATGGAGCCAAATAAACATAACAGACTAAGTTTTAAATGATTTAGTTTTTTTTTTTCCCCCCCGGTTTGATATTAGCAAATGATCTCACAGTGTCATGAAAAGGATTCATTAGGGTCTGGGGTGATGTGCTAGGCACAGCTCAAGGGTGATTAAATACCACCATCATCAACATTCATTGACAAGTGCTTACTGTCCCTGGAATGGAGATGCAAAGAGGTAAGCCATATTTGCCCCTGACAGAGCTCAGGGCCTAACAGATGACTTACATGTACATACAAAGATGATACCAGACACTGGATATTGATGAACAACTGTTTGGACAATAAGTACTTTGAAGAGTTTCTTTACCAGTCTCAGTTGTACAATCTGTAAAATAATATCTCACCCTAACACACAAATAGAATGTATTAAATTGATCTTCCACTTCTAAACTGTAATTTTCTTCTTGTATCTCTAGCCTTAGCCCAGAGTCTAACACATAGTAGGAATTTTGTCTCCCTGAGATAAAATACTATTATTTTAACCCTTGTGAGCTGGAATTCCTTATCAACTGTAATCTGTTACTCAGTAGGACAAATGCACCACTGATTGTGATGTAACTATATGAGCATGATTCAATCCATACTTTAGCGTACCGGTCTTCTGGGTTATGTTTGTTAGAGCAACCACACACTACATGGCTATTTAAGATGCCATTAAAACAAAAAGCAAGCACAGCCAATGTTGTGGTTATTTCTATGTTGTCAAAACCTAGATCTCTGCCCACACACCAGCTGGCCTGGTTATGGCTGGGTTTGCCCTGTTCCTTTGGGGGGAATCAATGACAAATGCCTTTCTCTCCATAAGATTGGTGGTTCTAGATCTTGAAACAAGATTAAGACAAGACAAAAGTATGCAAGGAGTCTTGTTTATTTCAGGATGGAGGGTGGACCATTTAAGAGTAACAGGTGTGACATTCGGATTGATTTTCTGGATTTTACTTCTCAGAGAGTCTGGAAAGAAGATTTAAGCAGCTCAGACGGGATTTCTACTGATAACCCCCTGGGATGGTTTGACGATGCCCTTCCTTTAGCTCTTCAATTCCTTTACCTTTGAAGCTCCTGGGCCTGGGCCTCTCCTTTGCTTAGGAGAGATAGCTGCTTGTCTTTGGCAGCTGGGCAGTTTTGTAATGACAGCTGGCCACCCAGCCAAGGGACGGTGGCAGGAGCAAACATCCCAGCCTGATAAGACTGCTTATGCAGAAGCAAGGGGGGGGGGGGGGGGGGGGAGATCCTATCTTTCCTTTTTTTTTTTTTTTTATTTGTGGTTCTCTGGCTGTAGGGTTATGTTTCCAAGAGAAGAGACAGACAAGGCTGGCAAGAACCAATGTCAGTTTGGGAGCGCGACCTGCAATTCCTTCAGAGGCCAAAATAAACTGCAGGACAGAGAGTCCTAACAGTGCAGTGGTTGGTCCCCAACAACCACAAACCAGTAGTTACAGCCTCAGGGGTGAAATTCTTCAGTCCACATCAGACACTCAGGAGGTGAAGACATAGGGATTATCTAGCCAGTCCCCCAGCTTTGAGGCAGATGGATGTCATCACCCCACAGGGCAGACAGTTGCCAAGTGTCATCTGGAAGACTGTCAGGAGCCCCTCCTAGCATTATGCTTTGAAAATCCCAAGCAAGCGCCCCCATGTCTGGGCAGAATCTTCCAGGCTCTACAGTAAAGCTGTCTCCCTCCCCCATATCCATTCTTCCACCCATATTCTATAAGCCTATGACAAGGGAAAGAAACTAATCATAAAACCTGATCCTAAAAGCCTTCTGATACTTGCAGACAGCGATTACATATTCACTCAGCCAAGGTCTCCCTGCTCCATTTAAAACAAAAGAGGTTCTCCACTCACGCCCTTCCCACTCCACCAGAAGACGTATTTGTGGAACCAGCGCTGGCCATCCCGAAAGTTGCTATTTCCCTTAGTTGAGGGCGAAGTTAGCGAATCCGTAGCTGCGAAGTCTCAACTCGGGGGAGGGGGCGACAGCCCGGGCGGGGGAGAGCGGCGAGGAGGAGGGACTAGAGGGAAGGACACTGCCCCCTACTTCAGCGAGGTCGCTGCCTAAGCCGCTGGAGCCGCCGGTCTGGGTTTTGGGAGGGAGGAGTGGCGGCCGTGGCGGAGCGGCGTGGACTCCGCACCCGCGGCTCGGTGCCAGTTCGGTACCTGGCGGGCCGGGCGCGCCTCGCAGGCCGGCCGCCCGGGGCGCGGAGGGTGTGAGCGCGCGCGCCCCTCCGTGCCCGCTCAGCCTCGCGCGCGTCTCCGGGGAGGCTCCGCCGAGAGGCGCCGGGGGAACCCGCAGCCTCAGTCCTGCCGCCGGCGGAGCTTTGTGCGGCGGCGGCTCCGAGTCCCACCTGCTGGCGGCGGAGAGACAAGGAAGGGGAAGAAGAAGGAGGAGGAGGGGCAGGAGGCGGCGGCGCGAGCCCACTCCTCCCGCCGGCGCCCACCTCCTGGGGGGCTCCGCAGTCCCCAGCTCTCGGCCTTCACGCGTCGCGCCCCCGGCCCGGCCCGGCCTCAGGTCC
>NW_024412413.1:50330331-50352814 GCF_014898765.1 Herpailurus yagouaroundi
CCGCCACCCGGAGCCGCCGGCGAGTTTGAGGCGAGCGCGGGGCGCCCGGCTCCGCCTCGATGTGCCTGGGAGCCGCCTCGGCGCCCCAGCCCCGCTGAGCAGCCCCCCAGCGCACAGCGGCCGGCCCGAGAGGGCGAGCGAGGAGGCGCGGCGAGCCCCGGAGAGAGGGGGCCAGCGAGAGAGGAAGAGCGAGCCCGAGAGCGAGCGCAGGGAGCAGACACCATGCCGGGCTGGAAGAAGAATATCCCCATCTGCTTGCAGGCGGAAGAGCAGGAGAGAGGTGAGTGAGGCGACGGGGCGGGGGAAGGCAGGGAAGGGGGGTCCGGGCCAGGGGCCGCCCCCGGTGCCTCCCTCTCCCCCAGCTCCCCCTGACCTGTCCACCGGCCGACGGGGGAGGGGCGCCGCGCCCTCCGGGGCCGCTGGCGGATAGAGGCGGCGCTGTGCGAACTCGGACCGATTTCTTCGGCGGGGGTGGGGGGGGGGGGGGGCGGGGGGAGAGGGAGAGAGAGGGGGGGGGCGGCGCGGGGACCTCTCCCCGTGGGGAACCCTCCTCCCCCGGGGGGGGGGGCGTAGGGGATACTGTAGCTTCTCCGGGGCCCGCTTGCACGTGGAGCCCTGGGCGCCTGCCTGCGGGGTGGGCGCTGGTAGGGGGTCCTGCAGTGTTTTAAGTGACTTTCCAAACTTTCCTGCCTCTCCCGCGGCCGCCTTGGCGGTGTCCCTGCCTCTGGCTGGGCTCGATGGTGCTAGGAAGCCCAAAGTTGCTGGAGATTCAGGGACGAGGAGGAGGAGGAGGAGCAGGGGGAGGTAGAGCTTCGGGGCGGGAAGTGGGCGCTGCCGCAGGTCTCCGGAGGGGGGGGAGGGGAGGAGGAGAATGCTGTTCCTAGGCTGGGGGTCTGGGGCTGGGAGCGATGCCTGGGAGATGAGTTATGCCCTAGCGCAGTCCCCGCTGTCAAGTTAATACCGCAGGACTGCGGGCTTTTCGTAATTACTGTCTATTTTCTTTTGTAAAGGCGACTGTCCGTGCCAGGTTGCTTGTAGACCTTTTGTTGCTTGACGAAGTGTGCTGGGCACATTGCTTCCAAGTGACTTGAGAGGAAAGTTGAAGGGCCTTTGTACCTCAAAGGCTCGGTTCTGTTGAGGTCATTCCACGCTGGTTTGGATTGTGCAGAGGCTGGTCAGGGAGCTCAGCTCGGTAACCTGGATGTGATGTACTGAGTGCACCAGAATTTCCTATACAGGCCCCACGGGGCTAGAGAGGTGTGCGCCGTGACTCTGCTGGCATCCAGAGGGACCCTGGCTGGCAAGGTCCACCAGGGTTTATTCTCCTGCTCCTCCCACCCCTGCTGGCCTTGGCTTCGAGGAAAATGTTTTAGAATTGGATGTGCTTCCGGATGCTGGGTCCGCATGGGCTGTGGCAGCAGTCGGTGCTGAGGTTAAACGGTGCTGTGTGGGTGGGTGGGTGAGGAAAGCAGGGGGAGGCAAATCTGGTGCGTGGAGAAGGCAGAGAAGGCAGAGTTGTCAGGAGAGCTTAACTCCGGCAGCTTGATGAGTTGGTATGGAGGGTGGTTTGGTTATTGGGCATGCCAAAAGTTTCAGGCTTTTGAAATAATGCTTACTTACTGAAGAGCCAATGTACGATTTCCAGTTTTTCTCTAGGTGGCACAACCTGTCTTTGGTTTATATCCTGTTTAATGACTCAGGGAATTCATCCCTTTTTAACCACTTCCTTATTAGATATGTGCATTCATTTTCCAGCACTCTTTCTGGCAGGGGACCTTATGTTTACCTATTCAAAAGGCACCCCTGCTTTAGAAATGCTCCTGGTTTTCCCTCTAGGAAATCATATCTTAAAAGTTGCAAATAGTGGTACTAATAATTTATAACCAGGTAAAAAGCACTAAATGAAAGCATTCTGTCAAGCATGGAGTGTCTGTCCTGTCCACTGAATGTCACGATGAACTTGGTGTTAAATGGATCTGTTTGCTAAAAACATCAAAAATCGTGGTACTTCTAACAAGTTTTATCAGAATGCTGAAACGGGTAGATTTTTGAATGGTGACAAAATGTACTTGTATGTCTTTTAGAAATGTATGGTAACTTTGAAAGATGATCACCTAATCTGCTTGGAGGAGATAAGACTGAATTTCCTCCAGAACATAAAAATCTGAGTCAGAAATGGGGTATTCTTTACCTTCTCCAATAGGAGAATACAGGCATGTTTGTTACTTGGTGTCTTTTTACACTTTGAAGATTTCTTCTTGCTTATATGATGCTTTTCTAATTAGCATTGTATCTGATTTGCTTGTGGCATTTCTTTTTGGGGTCCTGATTCACTGGGAATGCACAATTATATGTGTTTTGTTCTCTTTAAAACCTACCTGGTGTCTCTGTTTGAGTTGCGTGTACGTGCACATATGTACATATATATTTAAATTAACTGCGCTGCCTGCATGATTTTTAATGCACATGTCAGAGGATACTGCTTGAAATTGCTTATTCTTTTGGAAGAATACTATTGGAACGAGTAGTTTTTTCTATATGCGTTTGTCATCAGCTTATATTTAGGTTTTTTTTCCCTTTGGAATTTACAATTTTAAATGATTCAAATACTGTTGAATTAGTTCTTGTTAAATATAAACAAAAAATGTTGAACTATGAGGTTGGTCAGGAAAATAATGAACATAGAGGGAACAAGTACATGTTACATTTTCTCTGGGGATAACATTGGACAAAATGCCATTTCTAATATCTTACCATTAAAGTCTGATGTTGGTTGTGCTCACATAACCATTGCTCTTTTCATATTCCCCCCCCTCCCCAACTCCAATTTATATTTAAACATTCTGAAACCCATCATGGAGACTACTCTAGCATAGCATTTTTCATGCAGATTCTGTTTAGCTAAATCTCTTCCCGAAACTTAATGCAAATGAATACAGATTGCTAGCTTCTTTAAGGACTACTTATTTTTACAAGTATTTCGTAGCATTAATGTTTATAAAATATCCTAATCTCAACTCAAAGATTTAGGGAACCTACCTTCTTGGTATGTATCACATACAAAGAGAGATTTGGCCAGTATGTCTGATTTCATGACATACCTATACACCATTCCTAACTTGGGTTCATCTTGAAGGCTTCTGTCAAGATGATATTGAGTGAACTATTGCTATTGCATGCAATGCTGAGCAGAGAAACTGTAGCATATGGGTTATTGTGGTTAATGCAGTTACTTCCAAAATGACATGTTAAGATTCACTCATGTACGATGACATACTATCAAAATTCAGGACACATTTCTCTATCTCCTCCCTTCTCCGATTTTCTGCCGGAGATGATAAACCCAATCCATTTAGAAGTCACCCAATACATTTTTGGCTAAATGTTTCAGGAGAAGAGAAAGGACTCTAAAAACTGTTAATCAACCCACTCAAATTAGATTAAGTAATATATTAGTTGTTTTAATCTGCTCATTAGTTTATCATGTGTAATAGAAATATAGTTGTTAAGGAAAATGTTGGTAATTAATGATGCTTCCTTTGGCTTGTAGCTTCCCTTCTGATTTCTGTGGCTTTGGTTAGTAAATATTCGTGTGTGTGTGTGTGTGTGTGTGTGTGTGTGTGTGTGTGTGTGTTTATTCACCAGGGGAAAATGTATGCATTTTGTATAGCTCCCTTTCTGCTGGTGTTTCTATTCTTCTCATATGTTTTGGAGGTGTACAAATAAACTTGAGAACTTTCTTTTGGACTTCAGTAGGAATTATCGTATCTGGGCTTTGGCTTCTGTTTTGTTGAATGAGAGTTTCTGGATCCCTTTAGATATAAAGACTTTAGTTTTTATAAAATATCTGTGAGAAAGCACAGGGGGCTTAAGTAGTGTGCTTTCTTATTGTCTTTGGTTTGTTTCATTTTCCACACCACAGGGAGATCTGTTGACCCTATTGTACACAGCCTGCTTATCAAAAATTCCAATTTGAAATTTGACTTTTGACTGGAGGGTGCTGTGGGGAAAAGAGAAGCAATCAAAACGCATGGAGAGTCTGCTATGTGTTGGGCATGGTGGTTGACACTTCACATGCATTATTTGGTACAATCCTTACCACATGCCCGTAAGGTAGGTATTATTATTTCCCCTGACAGATGAAGAAACTGATGCTCACAGAATGAAAAAAAATGCCTGAAGTTAAAAGGCCAAGACTTAGGGCACCAGTTTTTAAAGAGAGAATTCAAAAAAGAAGTTAAGTTACATTTCTTGAGATGGAATTTTTAGCAGTATACACATGCGTGCACGCGTGTGCACACACACACACACAAAACATGGATTTTTTGGACCTGTTTAGCGGACACTGAATCTTTCATTAAGAATTTATAAAAAGAGTTTTTTAGTCATGGATAGTGGGACAAAGCTTCCAAAGTATATTTTGGGCTTTTGACAAACTGACCAGATGGGTTTATTAACTCTAACAATAAGGATTGAAATGTCAACATATTTTTAAGTAGAATTATTTGGTTAAACTTAAAGACAGTCATTTAAGTGAAAGGCTTTTCTCTAACTACTTGTTATAATTCCATAGTTTTCCTTGTTTTCATAGAGTATTTGCCGTGAAGGCAAGAATTAATAAGAATTAAGTATTTTTCCTCACCGCGATGAACTGGGAAACTACTGTATCGTTAATAGCCATTGTGCATTTGCTCTTTTGCCAACATTTTATTTAATTAAAGCCATTCATCTGAACTCTCAGCCCAGCTATCTATCAGAAGGCCCAGTAGCCAAACAGATAATGCTTTTCTTCTGTGGTAAGCTGATTGGTTTTTTTTTTTTTTTTCATGAAGAAAAAGAAGTACCAATTTAAATTGGTAAAGAATATTGAGAATTGAATATCATAGTTTTTAAAACTGTTATATTAAATGCTGCATGATGGCTGATGGTTTAAGTTTTTTAGGATTTGAGCTGCTTACGTTCACTTAAGTCATAGTAGTAGTTTAGTCATACAAAATATAAAAGTAATAGTAATACAAAGCAACATGTCCAACAGAGAACAATATTCAAATGCAAAAGCAAAACCTGACTTTGAATCTCTTGATTTATCTTTTGTTAAAGTCTATTTCTTCATAAATTCAAAGATTACCTAAATATAAATATAAAAACTTATCAATACAGATTTCCTTATTTAAGAAACCTACTTGTTTAGGCATGTCAGTGACCAAAGGGTGCCGTCAGTTTTAAGGGAAAGTTAATGTTCTTGAAATGTATCTGCTGAGGGGCACTGGGTGGCTCAGTCGGTTGAGTGACCGACTTCGGCTCAGGTCATGATCTCACGGTTTGTGAGTTCGAGCCCCGCGTCGGGCTCTGTGCTGACAGCTCGGAGCCTGGAGCCTGCTTCCGATTCTGGGTCTCCCTCTCTCTCTGCCCCTCCCCCTCTCATGCTGTGTCTCTCTCTGTCTCAGAAATAAGTAAACATAAAAAAAAAAATAAATGTATCTGCTGATTAAAATGCACCTGATTGAATTTCTTACTGTCTTTCATTTCAACAGTGATTAAACTTTAAGCAGCAAATCAGGTGTTGAAAAGAATGTGAAAATGTGGTTAGTATTCTAGATAGATTCCTTAGCTCCACCCAGCACAGTGGTGGACAGTAAGATACTTGAAGTCAAACAACAGTGGGTTTAAATTCCTTCAGCACTTTCTAGCTCTGTGCTCTTTGAAGTTCTCAAAGCCCTTGTATTCTCTTTTTGAAGATGAGGACAAATAACATCTACCTCTTGGGAGGAGTAAATGAAATTAACAAATGTGGAATTTATGATAGTACCTTTCATATAGTTCCGGCTCAGTAATAGCAACTCATTATTTTTATGATATCTTGATATAGATCTGTAAACTTAACACCTCAAGGTGTCCTGATGATAAAATGATAAATTTTTATTCTTTAAAAACTTTATTGGGCGTCTGGGTGGCGCAGTCGGTTAAGCGTCCGACTTCAGCCAGGTCACGATCTCGCGGTCCGTGAGTTCGAGCCCCGCGTCGGGCTCTGTCAGAGCCTGGAGCCTGTTTCCGATTCTGTGTCTCCCTCTCTCTCTGCCCCTCCCCCGTTCATGCTCTGTCTCTCTCTGTCCCAAAAATAAATAATTAAAAAAAAAAAAAAGAAATAAAAAAATAAAAACTTTATAAACCAGTAAAAAAAAGTCCAGGGTTTTGTGAAAAGCTATACTAAGCTGCAGAACTTTATGAGGTCATTGATAAACTCGAGTCTAACTGTCACAAAGATGAAGAAAGTCCTAAGGCCACACTTTTTCATACATGCAGCAAACTTTTATTTACCACTAACTGCCATGATGGGTACCAGGGATGAGAAAATCATGGTTCCCATTTTCAAGAAGACTGTTATGGGTAGTTATAGAGTCATGGATGTGACAAATAACTCAGTACAGCCTCTCTTCTCCTGTAAAGATTAGTGCCAAGGGAGCAGAGAAGAGGGATTGACTGTATTGAAGAGGTGGCACAGAGGAAGTGTTAAAAGACTTGAAGGAAGGAGAAGAACTTAGAAGGTTGGATGGGGATGTGAGGATGGATATTTCAGGCAGCGGGCATGGTGTGCTCCAAAGCGTCGTAGAATAAATTATACCAGGAACCACTATTGGTTTCTTAAGGAGCCAAAGTGTAGAATAAGACCATGCATATGGAGTGTAGAATATGAATATTCATTTCCCCATGAGGTAGGGAAGCTGGTTGGAGAAGAGGAGCCTAGAGAGGGCCAGATTTGGAAGAACTTTATGTATGTCAGATGAAAGAGTTCAGATTGTATCCATCAGGTGTTGGGTGAATTGAAGGACTTCCGACAGAGAAGTGAAGGGATCAGATTTATATCTTGGAAGGGTCATCCTGGTAACAAGGAGAAAAGATTGGGGAAAGGGAGATTCTGGAGGGGTGGGGTCACGTAGGAGGCTACTGCCCTGTTTCAGGCCTGCAGAGATACTCAGGAGGAGGACAGGTGAATGTAAGAAACATGGGGCATGTAGGTTTTTGGTTTAGACTGTGATTAGAATCAGACTGTGTCTTGAGACCCAGTGCCTTGATACAGACACTGGTATTCTTTCTACCTCATGTTGCCTTTCTTTATTTCCTCTTCATCAAGTTTATGTCGGGGAGGAGGAAGGGGGGGAATATAAACATGGTCTGATAGAACAATGTGAAAATAGAAGGCCACCAAAGTGATTGGGTCATAGTGATGGCTTAATGTGCACAAGTTTTGTTTAGTTGTTTTTAATTATGTAAAATTCGTATACCGTCTGATCCTAAAGGAAAAATAATTATTATCCTGTGCATTAGTCTTCTATAACTAATTAGGAATTTTAAGTGATCCTTAAAAAAATGTATTTATTTATTTATTTTTAAATTTACATTCAAGTTATCATATAGTGCAACAATGATTTCAGGAGTAGATTCCTTAATGCCCCTTACCCATTTAGCCCATCCCCCCTCCCACAACCCCTCCAGTAATCCTCTGTTTGTTCTCTATGTTTAAGTCTCTTATGTTTTTATATTATTTTTCCTTCCCTTCCCTTATTTTCACCTATTTTGTACCTTAAATTCCTCATATGAGTGAAGTCATATGATATTTGTATTTCTCTGACTAATTTCGCTTAGCGTAATACCCTTTAGTTCCATCCACGTGGTTGCAGATGGCAAGATTTCATTCTTTTTGATTGCTGAGTAATACTCCAGTGTGTGTGTATGTGTGTGTGTGTGTGCGCGTGTGTGTGTGCATGTGTGTGTATCCATTCATTTTTATCAATTCATCTGTTGGATATTTGGGCTCTTTCCATACTTTGGCTATTGTTGATAGCACTGCTATAAACATTGGGGTACATGTGCCCCTTTGAAACAACATACCTGTATCCCTTGGATAAATACCTAGTAGTGCAGTTACTGGGTTGTAGGGTAGTTCTATTTTTAGTTTTTTGAGGAACCTCCGTACTGTTTTCCAGAGTGGCTGCACCAGCTTGCATTCCCACCAGCAGTGCAAAAGAGATCCTCTTTCTCTGCATTCTCGCTCACATCTGTTGTTGCCTGAGTTGTGAATATTTGCCATTCTGACAGGTGTGAGGTGGTATCTCATGGTTTTGATTTGTATTTTCCTGATGATGAGTGATGTTGAGCATTTTTTCACGTGTCAGTTGGCCATCTGGATGTCTTCTTTGGAGAAGTGTTTATTCGTGTCTTTTGCCCATTTGTACCCTGGATTATTTGTTTTTTGGGTGTTGAGTTTGATAAGTTCTTTGTAGATTTTGGATACTAACCCTTTATCTGTTATGTCATTTGCAAGTATCTTTTCCCATTCCACTGGTTGCCTTTTAGTTTTGCTGATTGTTTCCTTTGCGGTGCAGAAGCTTTTTATCTTGATGAGGTCCCAGTAGTTCATTTTTGCTTTTGTTTCCCTTGCCTTCGGAGACGTGTTGAGTAAGAAGTTGCTGTGGCCAAGGTCAAAGAGGTTTGTGCCTGCTTTCTCCTCGAGGATTTTGATGACTTCCTGTCTTATGTTTACACTTGATCTTAGCCAAAAGGCCGAGAAGTGATTCCCTGTCTTACGTTTAGGTCTTTCGTCCATTTTGAGTTTATTTTTGTGTATGGTGTAAGAAAGTGGTCCAGGTTCATTTTCTGCATGTTGCTGTCCAGTTTTCCCAGCACCATTTGCTGAAGAGACTGTTGTTATTCCATTGGATATTCTTTCCTGCTTTGTCAAAGATTAGTTGGCTATAAGTTTGTGGGCTCATTTTTGGGTTCTCTATTCTGTTCCATTGATCTGAGTGTCTGTTTTTCTGTCAGTACCATACTGTCTTGATGATTACAGCTTTGTAATACAGCTTGAATTCTGGAATTATGATGCCTCCAGATTTGGTTTTCTTTTTCAGGATTGCTTTGGCTATCTGGGGTCTTTTCCGGTTCCATACAAATTTTAGGATTGTTTGTTCTAGCTCTGTGAAGAACGCTGGTGTTATTTTGGTACGGATTGCTTTGAATATGTAGATTTCTTTGGGTAGTATTGACATTTTAACAATATTTGTTCTTCTAATCCAGGTATGTGATTTTTTTTTAATTGAGAGAGAAATGTGGTAGTTATTATGTTGTGGAAATGTCTTTCCTACTAATAGAATTGGGTGGGGTTTTTAACATTATTATTTTCTGAAAACAACTAAATGCTCTGTGAATAATGTTTAAAAATAGTTCGTATATAGGACTCAAAATAACAAAACTGGGGTTCAAGTCCTCTCTCAGCCATCTTCCTGATCTTTTGGCCTAGGCATAGACTGCTCCCCCCCACCCCAACTCCCTTTTCTCATCTCTGAAATGAGGATGATTCTTGGCATACTGACTTCCTGGGATTATGTTATGGAGTGAAACCTGTTAATTTTACATGACAAAGGGGAGAAGTAAAAACCTTAATTCTCTGGGCACCCGGCTGGCTACTCTTGATCTTGGGGTTGTAAATTAGCGGCCCCCATTGGGTGTAGAGATTACTTAAAAACAGGAAAAAAATCTTCCAAAATGAAGTTCAGCTATGTTATGAGGTTTGCCGTGTTAGGCTCCCATTTGGTTGCAAAACAACTCAAATAATGCAACTAAATTACAATACATTCAAAGCTGCACCGGAAGTCAGCCTCTTTCCTGGTTGTCCTTGGAAAAGTCCAGCTCAGACTAGGAGTCGACCTTGTCTCCTGCGCCCTGTTGTTCGGTTTCTGCTTCTCACCAGTCCAAGCTTCTGATCTCAACCCAATGTCCAAGGGACCATTACTTCTCAAATTGAAATCACGTATAGAACCTTTTTACAGGAGAAAAAATTTCTTGCAGATATCCACTGCTGACTTCACTTTTACTATGCTGCTTAAATATGTACTAACATAAAACTAGGTGTAAATTCCTGATGCTTCTAGCTCTCATACAATCACAGAACCACAACAGATTTTACAAGTGAAATACAAACAAAACTACTAAAAAATCAATAACTTTCAAATTAATGACATTTATTTCATGTGACTTGATATTGTTTGCCTGAAACTAAATCTCCTCTTGGAGCGTGAATATGGTACTTGCTGCTATGGAAAGTAACGTTGTCACATGCTGCTATGGAAAGTAATATTACCTTTTTTTTCCCCCACTGGCTGAACTCCTTTGGAACCTTGGTTTTAACAATCTGTTGTTACTTGGTTGTTTTGGGCATGAACACATCATTTATATGTGAAGTCCTCCATTCTTTCTTTTTAAATTTTTTAATTTTTTTTAACATTTATTTGTTATTGAGAGAGAGAGAGAGAGACAGACAGACAGACAGACAGAGCATGAGCGCGGGAGGGGCAGAGAGAGGGGGAGACACCGAATCCGAAGCAGGCTCCAGGCTCCCAGCTGTCAGCACAGAACCCGACGTGGGTCTCGAACTTACGGAGTGTGAGATCATGACCTGAGCCGAAGTCAGACACCTAACCGACTGAGCCACCCAGACGGCCCTGAAGCCCTCCATTCTTATTGGTCTGCTTTACACCATGGTGATCCTAAATACAAAAGCCAGCATTGGCTTTGCAGCTGGTAGCAGCAGTGGGCTACACGCTGATCTATGTTAGTGCTTCTTAAACTATTCTGATGGAGGGCTCTTTTCATCCCAGTCTGGTAAGTGGTCCCATACAGCCCAGTGAGTGTACTAGGGCTCACCTGAGTTACCAGAGTCTGACCACATCTGTATATGTCTTTACCCTGTTCAGTGAGGTGAGCGCATTAATCCCAGACTGGGATGCTGGGGCGGTGACACATTGCTATAGGAGTTTCTGAATGCCTGACTTCATTTTCAGTATTTATCTAACCATGGGCGAGTAATAAACAGTTTTCCTGACTGACACTGACCACAGACCACACTTTGGATAGTACTGGGTTAGAACATGTTTATGTGGCAGGGGTTAGGGAGGAAGGTTCAGAAGGATGGGAGAAAGGTGTGTGTGTGTGTGTGTAAAAATGTACACAGTACGTGTGAGATATACAAATGAAACATAATTTATTTTCTGTAGCTGCTTTCCCCTTGCCTTTTTTTTTTAATTTTTTTTTCAACATTTATTTATTTTTGGGACAGAGAGAGACAGAGCATGAACGGGGGAGGGGCAGAGAGAGAGGGAGACACAGAATTGGAAACAGGCTCCAGGCTCTGAGCCATCAGCCCAGCGCCCGACGCGGGGCTCGAGCTCACAGAGCGTGAGATCGTGACCTGGCTGAAGTCGGACGCTTAACTGACTGCGCCACCCAGGCGCCCCTCCCCTTGCCTTTGAGATCCCACTCATGTTGAAGATGGAAAACATCTGATCTTATTAATTAAGAGCATAGTAGTTTTCAGTTTAAACACTCTTTCTTTGGTGGTTGCTCTCATTTCTCAAGGGTGTTCCTTCCCTCATTCTCTGAAGGGGAAAGTTAGTATCTTCATGGCGCTGGGTGAAGGGCATTTGATTCACCGTGTGACCCTCACTTTGTCCCCTGCTCTGCACTTGGCATGCTTGGTGACTGGGCGCTGTGCCCTGGTCTTCACTGAAATGAGACTGTTCCCATTTGGTCTTTGAATGTCATCCTGGCAGCTGATTTGGACTTCCTGGACCTTGCCGTTGTGTCTACTTGTGAGATCCTGTAGCCTGTGACCGTCTTGTCAAAACTATGCCTTTTTTAGGTACCAGTCCTGTCAGCATTTCTGTATCCCTCTTGGGCACTTAACTCTTTCCCTTGAATCATGGTGGAGTTTGTGGGATCTTGGGAGGTGCCCTCACCACCTCTGCAGATCTGGCACCTTCTGCAGATACTACCGCTGCTTTGCTCTCATGCCATGTTGAATGCTGTCTCTGCCAAATAACCATCATGCCGGGTGATGAGGATCACTCGTCAGAAAGTTCACTATTGCCCTTAAAGCTACACAGGTGTTTTTCTCTCTTTTTGCACTTGTCAAGGAGTTTTAAATCCTTGCAGCATATTGGACACTTGTATCTGATTATTTGTCCCCCTGTCCCTTCCTGTTTTTCTCATTCTGTGCTGTATCAGATATCTAGAATGGCTTCAGTGACTTGAAAACTTAAAACTAGAAGGCACAAGGGTCAAAAGGGTGAGTGAACACAAGGAACAGTCCTGTTCGCATCTTAGGTGGGTTCCTCTCCGTAAGATCGGAATGTCAGAGAAGAAAGAAAGAAATAACCTAGAGTTGACGTAGCCTGAAGCTGACCGATACCTTGTATTGCACACACACCTTTTTCACTTAATAGTTTTATTAGAAATCTGCCCTTTATATTTCATCAGCAGATGTGTGAACGTGAGAACTGACATAGTTCTTCTCATGATTGGAAGTGTAATTGCAACGTGCATTAGCAATTAGATGTTCATGTATTTTATGTATTTATTAAAAATTTTTTAACGTTTATTTATTTTTGAGAGACAGAGAGAGACAGAGCATGAGCGGGGGAGGGGCAGAAAGAGAGGGAGACACAGAATCCAAAGTAGACTCCAGGCTCCGAGATGTCAGCACAGAGCCCAATGTGGGGCTTGAACCCACAAACCATGAGATCATGACCTGAGCTGAAGTCGGGCGCTTAATCGACTGAGCCACCCAGGCGCCTCAGATACTGATGTATTTTAAAGGTTTACTTTTTATTTTGAAGAAAGATGTTTAAAAGAGATCACTAGATATCCTTAAGACTTCTAGTATGAATTGATGTTAGAATTATTATTTTACGAGCCAAGTGTTAATTTAGTTTGTTTTCACAATTGTTGAATAGAGCAGACAGTATGAAAGTCTGATACAGAGTTTGACATCTTTTTATTAGTAGAGTCTACGTCTTTTTAAGTACAGTTCATAATTTGAGAAAAAATTAAGGAAGATGGTTTTTACCTGTTAGTACATTAAACAACAACACCAAAAACAGTAGATAATAACATAGGTGACTAATCAGATAATAATGTAGTAGTATTTATTTGTTCATTTATTCTGATACATACTCTGTGAATAGTTTTCCTCCTTGATATCTTATGATGTCAAGTATTTGTCTCTCCTATTACTGATCTTCTAAATGCCATTGACACAGACTGTGGACTGTGCTAACGTGCTCACCAAGTCATACTTCGACAGTCAGGATTTCTCCGTTGCCCTCCTCAGAAGTGTCAGGATTGTTGACTAAAAGAGATTGGCATTAAAATTAGATTTTTCAGATGAATTCAAGTGTTTCTTTTTAAATGTATAATTTTCCAGTGTGTGCAGAGCACATTTTCATTAAGTGAAAACCTTGAACAAGGCAATATAAATTTAGTTTCTTTGTTACTGTTTCACTTTTCTCCCCCCCATAATTTTAGTTAGGAGAATGAAAATTTGCCAGGCTAGAAGCCAACACCTGTAGTGCTGCATCTGCTGAGGAAGTACCTCATCTGGCTTTGATCGTGCACTTGAATGCTGATGTATGTTTTATATCAGCTGATATATGGTGCTGGTGTGTGTGTGTGTGTGTGTGTGTGTGTGTGTGTAAAAGCCCTACCAATGAAGGGTAGTCTTGCTTTCTCATCAAGAATCTATAATGTTATTGGGTGTGATCTGAGCCCTGCATTCAGTGACTACATTTACTCAAAACCCCACCCTTCTCGCTTCGACTCATCACAGTGAAAAAGGAAGGAGAACGATATATTAATTTTCTTGGGATTTCCTAACGAAGTACCACTGACTGGGTGGCTCAGACAACAAAAATTTATTTTCTCACAGTTCTGGAGGCTAGAAGTCCTTGATCAAGGTATCATGTTAGTTTCTGGTGGGAGGTCTCTCCTTGGGCTGCCAACAGCTGCCTTCCCCACTGTGTGTGCTCACATGGCCTTTCCCTGGAATATGCATGAGGTGCAGGTGGAGAGAACTCTCTACTGTGTCTTCATACAAGGACACTAATCCTGTGGGATCAGGGCCCCACCCCTGTGATGTCATTTAACTTTAATTACTTCCTGGAGGCCCCATCTCCAAATACAGCCATGCTGGGGGTAAGGGCTTCAACACAGGGACAGAAACATCCAGTCCATAACAGGCAGGAACAGAAAATCAGTCAATGGCATATATAATGTTTCTATACGTTTCATCTTTCAGCATCTGGAAACTGCTCCTTTTGCACAGAGGTTAATGTACTTAGAAGATGGTTTTAAAATACAGCCTCCAAATTTTTGTTTTTTGATAGTTTTCCCACTGAGTATCTGTGTCCCCTCCATTGGGATCTGGGCAGGCTTGTGGCTGCTTTAAGCAACAGGGTATGCTGGGACTGACACTGTGTGTCTTTTGGGGCTCAGGTGCAACAGATGGTGTGGCTTTCCCCTTGTTAGCTGGAACACTCGGTTTGGAGCTCTGAGCCACCACCGGGCTCTCCTGCTTCTGGTGAGTCACCACACTGTGTGGAAGTCAGTTCACTTGAGGAGAGGCCCGCATGTAGGTGCCCTGTTTGTCTATCCCGGCCTTCAGTCTTCCCAGCCTAGGTACCAGACGTGTGAGTGGATGAGCCTGTGGATAATTTCAGCCCTCAGCTGTTGAGTGCCCTGGCCTGTGACTCTTCCTAGCTGGGGCCGCAGACCATCATGGAATCGATACAAGCCATTGTGTCTGTCATGTCTGAATTCTTGACCTGTGGACTCTATTAGCATCACTAAATGGTTCATAAAAAGCAGCTACATTTCGGGGTAATTTGTTACATGGCAATGGTAAGTGAAACAGGCTGTATGGCCCCGTTTTGGATCCCTTATCTCCTGTTCTGTTGCACTCTCTGGAACTCGTTGTTTATCATCAGCAACATCCTTTATATCCTCAGCCTCCCCTGGAACTTCTCCTTCCCTTTCTCGATCTAACTGAAACATGGCTCTTCCACTGCTTCCTTTGTGTCCTCTCAGGCGGTCCTACTCCTGGAGGAGGGACAGAAGGTCCTTTCCGTTCTTCTTTGCTGTTTCCAGTCAGTTTTCTTCCCCTCCTTTCTGAAAATTTGTAATTTTGAATCTCGTGCTATAGCACCCTACAAACCACTGCTCCTCTCTGTTGTGGTCACTCCTCTGCGGTATGTGACCATTTTAACTCCTGGCTCACTGCCACTTGTTCCAGTGTGGCTTCTGTCATAATTCTTATGACTTCAATATTCATATAAATGGTCCCTCCAGTTTCTTGGTTTGCTTCTCCATCCTGTGTCTTTCTGTCTTTCGGTTGTTCTATCCGACTCTACCTCAGTTGCTCGCTTCTGTGACCACATTCTACACCAGCAGTTTTCAAAGTGAGGTCCAGGGGCCCCTTGGGGCTGCAAGCCATTTTCAGAGGGTCTGTTAGGTCAAAACTATTGCCACGATAATACTAAGACATTATTTGCCTTTTTAATATCTTTGTCTTGGGAAAGCTTTGCAGAAAACTGCCTGATGTGATGAACATCTTCATTCTGGCCACTAATGGAATACATACTTGTATATTCTTGTGTTTAAAAATTTTTGTTTTAATATTGATATTGTAAATATTAGTAGACATACCTTGCATAACCAAAAACTTTTTTAAGGTCCTCACTAGTTTCTGGGAATGTAAAGCCACGCTGAGACCAACATGTTTGAGAATGGCTGCCCCGATACTTGTTACTAATGACTGCACCCTCCATTATCTCATTCTGCTCTCTAGTTGGCACCTGTCTTTCTATAATCCTGACTCCAACGGACTTCAATTCCAGTAGGGCCTAAAATCCATCGGCTCTCCTCTCTTTATACGTACTGTCAACACTCCTCTCAGGTCTTCATTTCCCTTCTTTCCAGCTTGACTTTCCATTATGTCATATAATCAGTCTTTTAGGAGGATTCTTAATTCGCTCATGCCTCTCTCACTTGGTAGGACTCATCTGGAAAACCCCCTACCACTCTAGTTTACTTCTGTAAAATTTAATGTGGTTGGAGAAAAACACTCAGCCAAGCTGACTGCTTTCACCTTAATTCTGTGATCACTGATCCCCAACGGGCCCTTAGTGCTGCTGGGTTATCAGGCTGCATTATCTTGGTCAATTCATTCATGCCTCTGCTCTCCCAGATGACTGATACCTCCCACTCTTCCCTGTTTCCTCGAACCTTCAACACCTCCTCTTCCATTCTCACCCTCAGCTGAAAACTCTGCTTCCTATTTCACTTAGAAAACAGAAGCAATTAGAAGAGCATTTCTGTTTGCCTCTCTGCCCATATATTTTGTCTTCACTCTTGTTACTGTGGTTGAACTGTGTGCTCCTGTGCAAGGCCGGCTCTCTACTTGTACACACGATCCCATTCCCTCTTGCCCACTCCAGAACATGGCTCCAACATATTCTCCCCCCCTCTCCAGCATCATCAGTCTCCCCCTCTGCTGGATTATTGCCATTATGCATACATCCGTGGTATTATTTCACCTACTTTTTCACCTCTTTTGACTCTCAATCCCTCTGGTTACCACTACAATTTTCTGTTCCCCTTACTAGTGAAATCCCTTGAGAGATGTTCCTATGTTCACTCTGTAATATTTCTTTTTTCATTCTCTCTTGAACCTTGTCCAGTCCAATTTTTGTGCCCTATTCTATCTTCTCCCAAGCAAACCAATGACCTCCATATTGTTAAGCCTGGTGGCCAATTCTCAATCACCTATCTCCCGACCAGTCAACAGAATTTGACATCATTAACTACTCCCCTCTGGAAACACTTCATTCATGTGGTCACTGGTCCATCACATTGTCCTACTTTTCCTCGTCCCTCATCAGCTACTCCTCTTGGTCTCTTCTGGTATTTTTTCCTTGGATCCCTGACATCTAAATATTGGAGTGCACTAGGTTTTAGTCCTTGTGCCTCCTGTTCTTTTGTGTTCCCCTCCAGTCTTACTGATATGCTGGTGCTTCCCCCGTTTGTATCTCCAGCCTAGTCCTTTCTTTTAATCCAAGGCTTCTGGATTCCTTGATTTTCAACAGTTCCATTTGACTATCTGACAGGCAGGCATCTTGCACCTAATATACCTAAAATCAAGTTCCTGACTTTCTCCCTCAAACCTATGCCTCATTTTGTTTCTGTCTTACTGCTTGTTCATGGCAAAGCCCCTGGTATCTTCCTGGATTCCTCTACTTCTTCATATCTCACCTCCGGGGTGTTAGATCCTGGATCCTATGTGTGGAATCCTGTTGATTCCGTCTTCAAAATATATCTAGAATCTGATTGTCATCACCTACCTCTACCACGTCCAATTCAGCTACCAGCATCTGTATTAGCTAGATTACCACATTTTCCTCCTAACTGGTTTTCTGTTTGTCCCCTTGTCCTTTGTTCTTACAACAGTTTTCTGTAGAACGACCAGAGTGATCATTTAAAAACATGACAGGTCTGCTCAAAACACTTTAATGGTGGCCCATCTCACCCAGAGTAAAAGCCAAAGTAGAAGGCCTTAATAACGAGGCCCTGTATAATCTCTGTTACCAATTTATCCTTATTTCTCTGTCCTAGCCCCCCCTCATTTAATCCACTGCAGTCAGACTGGGCTTAGAAACACCCAGTTTACTCCTATCTCAGGGTCCTTCTTTGTACTCACTCTTCTCTTTGCTTGTAAGACTTCCTTTCTCACCTTCTTCAAATTTTTGTGTAAATGTCACTTTCTTAGTGAGGTCTTCCCTTACTAGCTTATTTGAAATCACAGCCTCCTCAACACTCTTTCTCTTTCTTGCTTTAATTTGTTCCTTAGGACCATATGACATACCACTTAGTTTACTTATTTATTTGTATATTGTGTATGCCTAGTGTTTATTGTTACTGGAAGCTCCCCGAGGGCAAGGATTTTTGTCTGATTTACTACTGCTATAGCCCTAACACACAGAGAATACTTGGTTCATAGTAGGTCCTCAATTGAGTTTCCAAGTCAGTGGTACTCAGAGAGCAGGAGAAATGATTTTCGGATGATAGAGTAGTGAAGTTCACATGCAGGTTTCGTGTTGCTTTTCAGGGTTTATCTTTTGAACTTGAAGCATTTTGATCCTGGCAGAAGATTCTTCTTCCCCTAGATTTTCATACCGCCTCATTCCTGGTCTCCCCTATGGGGTTGAAGAATTGGGGGATCTAAATAGACTACTCCCACCTCAAGAAAGGTAGCTGGCAGGTGAGCAGGGAGTTTCTCTTCTATCACTGGCAATCCATGGACTGGCCTTTGAAAAAGTGCTCTTTCACGTTTAAGACTACAAATATTTTCTGCTAAGATATACCTCTGTTGATGATATACTAGATGTGTTAAAGCGGAAAAATGATAGAGGAATGTTTTACAGTGGAAATCTTTTTCTTGATACTCTGAAATACGATGGTTACATCAGTGCCTGTGTGATAGTCTTATTTGTGTCCACCCTGCCCCCCATGGCGCAGGGCTCCATGTGGATACTTAATATTTTGTTAAATGAATGAGTAAAGGGAACAAGATGAGTTGGCATTGTGAAAAATCATGGTGGGAAAGAGATAGGCCTATCTTTTCCCCTCTATCTAGAGGCAAAAGCTACGTAAAAGTGAAGAGTACGGTATATCACCACTTAGTATCTCTGAATTGTATCTCTCAATTGCTTTAAGTAAAACAAACAAGCAAACAAAACAACCAAAACCAAACCAAAACAAACAAACAAACAAACAAAAAAACACTTGTTTTTGATATTTGAAGAAGTTGTGCTTAAGACAAGATGAGTTCTTTTAAAACAAATATGAATATGTATTTCCTTATCTATGCTATTTTTTCTTTTCATTCTTGATTCTTAAAAAAGTACTGAAGGCAACGTCTTTCTAACCGCTTCTTTCTGGCCCTAGATGAGTCCAGTTGGTTTTGCTAATATATAATAACATGCCAGTAAAATGAGGATTAGTGTATTTTGCCCTATTTTTTAAGCCAATTCATTGCACTCTAATGGAATGACATAAAAAATGGCCTTTAATTGAATAATTTATTATGCCATTTGTTTTTTTCTTAAAATCAAATGCAGAAGTAGTACTTAATCAATTTCCTGCTTATTACTGCAACCAAAGGGCTGCATAGTTATATGGCAGACCTATTAGGGAGTGTTTATATATTTTTTAGGGAAACATTTATAATGTTATTATATAACATTGTTCTTTGTTCTAAAGCTGCATTTCATATATACATGCATCCTACACTACACCATTTTTTCTTTAGATACGGTTGATTGCGTGGTAGATAATCTCAAATTTCAGCATAATCATGAATCATACTTAGATTAAGGCAATTGGTTTAATGCAATAGTTTTTCTCCCCCAAAGCATCTCTTTAAACAACTAATTTTCCCAGGCTTCTGTTTCATGTAAACTGTCACTTGACTGTTTATCAATGCTTCTTTGTCCTCATAAGATCTGTACTCTATTTCTTCCTAAATTCCCAAGGTATCTGCTTGGTTTTCGCCCTTATCCCCCAACATTGGGATGTCAGAATAACAATCAATTCTGATACTCCATTGTGTTTTTTCGCAATGCCTAGCATGAAAAGTCTCAGGCATTCAATAAACACTTGTGGATTGATTGATCTAATCCCCAACTCCTCTCGGAGTTTAAGCTAAGGAAGACTCTGAATGAATCAAAGGCCCCCCATGGATTCCTTATCCTGTCAGTTAGGCTTGGAGTGTATGCAGTAGGTGTGGCAAAAATATTCAGTGATCAAAAGAATACTTTCTATTATGGAAAAGCAATTTGGGAAAGTTGGTTTTACTGCAGGATAATTAGAGATGTGAGCTCTTAGAATCATAAATGGATTTGAATGCTAACTCCTCCCCCACTGGCTCTTTGGCTTGAGGCAAACTATTTGACCAATAGGTTTCTTCCTTTGTAAAAGGACCCCATAATAACACCTACTCCTCAGGGTTATAGATCTTAAGAGTTATCTGTAAAAGTAACTGTCGGCTATATATAGAACTGTGATGGCAGCTATATATAGAAGTGTGAAATCCAGATGAGTGTAATAACTTACAAGATCCTATACAAGAGAGGTTGAGGTTTTCAGGTTGTTGGGGGATTTGCAGTTACCTTGAGGACTGTTTTAGAGGGTGGGTTCCAGGATGTTTGGAAATCCCTGTGTCTCGTGAGAAGAGGGGATGTTCACACATTTCTCATGATAAAATAAATATTTGGTAATGTTAACAACTGGTTGCAAATATATTAAAAAATAATTATGAACATAGCCTAGAAATTTACCTAGGCTAATTTGCATCAGTGTTAAGGGTCCCCAAACTCATAGAATTATACTATACTTAGATAAAAGGATTGATTATGAAATCACATGCTTCCGTTTATTTTGTGGCTGATGCGTGGTTCAGACATCAAGCTCTTGAATAACAGTTTTTCATTTCTCTTCCTGTCAGTGACTTCATTTGAACAATAACCTTGTGCAGCATACGGCTTTCAGTATATATTAAACCATGACAATCAAGCAAACATACCAACCAAACTACTGTCTTGCAGTGTAGGGAACCTGCAAAGATGTGATGATTTGGATTTTGTTTCAACACTTTTTCAATTAATGGCTTACAGATAAATATAGAACAAAACAAAGCAAAAAACAAAAAAACAACCCACCTGGAGATGCTCTTTGACTTGAGGTTGTGTCAAACCTAACTTGGGATCTCGGGGATTCCTTTTGCCAGCTCAGTCCCCTTCTGCCACTGGAACCTTGCTTTATCTACAGCCACTCTGAGCTGTCTGGCTTCCCACGGATTACTAGATATACCTCTTTGACTCCACCTTGTTCAGTGTCTAGCCTAGTTCAGGTCTTCCAGGGGAACCCTTGCCTGGGGGAACTTGGTTTGTTATTAAAATCAGTGCTGATGGTTCCTCCCACTCGGTACTCAGTCCCAATCACAGGAGGTGTAAGGGATCTGCTGCGAGGGTACCAGTCCAAATGATGCTGCACATCACTGAAATAAATCAGGAATGTGGTGCCAGTCAACTCAGGCCTTCTATACCTCCTTCTATCCTAGTGGACAGACCCTCGAATGGAAATTTTTACAAGTTTCTCTGCAGGAATGTGCCCTGCCCCTAGTAAATGAATGGTGAATAACCAGGCTGCCTGGGAAGCAAATGATTGACGTTCCTAGGAATCTCAGCACATGTTGTGGTCCAGCCCAGCTCTTGGTGGTTGGGATTTACAGTATTGCCAAATCCTTTCACTCCATCTTCAGGCTCTGCCTGGGTTCCTGCTGCATGATGCTTATTTTTTACCCATACCACCACAAAGCCTAACTCCTGCCAATATCCCTGAACGACTCATGCCTGGTCCGTGTCTCCTCCACTCATTGGTCTTTTCCTGTGTCCTAAGTGTGTGCTTTGTCCAGGATCTTCCTAATCCCAGGATACTGATTTTAGCTTTTTACTAGGTTGGACCCAACATTTCCCTGGTTCCCTCCTTTCTGTCTGGGCACCCCAGAAAAACTCTGATCTTGATTTCCTCTCTGTATCCTTTGAAAACTGGTACCTGCAGAATTTCTAAGAATGTCCATGTATGCAAAAGTTCATTGTGCCTCTGGTGTGGGAGTGATTTGAGGAGAAGGGGTGAAGCTGTGTGCAGTGGTTGCCGAACTTGTTTGACTGTGGGACATTTGCTGTTGGAGCATCTTGGTGGTTGATAGTTCGTTCAGAACTCACTTCGAGAAATGCTGCCAAGCATAGTAATTAGAGATATTTGGGGCTTGAAAAAAAACGTTAAGAGCAGGTGTTATTCCCTCAACAACATAAGAATATCAGTGCTGTAGAATATTTGATTTTGAATTTTCTTGATGTTTTTTTGTGTAGTACTGCAGCGTCACTCTAATTAAAAGCTTCCCTTTCAGTTTTGATGTTTGGTTACTGAGTTTGCCCTTACTGATTGCTCTTTTCTCTCTAACTGAGCAAATTCAGTATTTGTTGAGAACCTACTATGTACCATATGCTGTGCTAGTTGCCAGAAACACAAATATAAGCTCTGCCCTTTAACAAACAAATTGTAGTGTAAAATGAACATTTTATCAAGCTAGTTCTACATTAAGCCAATTATTTTGTTTTTCTTTATTTCAGGCCCAAGACTTATTTAACAAGGCTCTATTCTCTTTCCACTCCAGATGATAAAGGATCCCCTTAGGGTAGAAAAGGAATTTCTGAGCATGTTACAAAAAATAGAAAGTGGAATGAGTTGCATGAAAATTTAGTATTTCTATATGTCAAAACCTACCATAAACAAAATTCAGAGGCAAGACATTTGCAACGTAAAAGACAGAAGTTTACCATCCTTAATAAAATGGGCACATAGTACTTTTTAATAAGTCATTGTTGAGTGAAGGAATGAATGAATGAGTGCATGAATTAAGTGAAAGCAGTAAGGAAAAAAAAATCACCCAAATAGAAATAGGAAAAAGATGTGAACAGTTGGCATAGCACAGGTCTCTCTCTCTCTCTCTCTCTCTCTCTCTCTCTCTCTCTCTCTC
>NW_024412413.1:50352824-50358941 GCF_014898765.1 Herpailurus yagouaroundi
TCTCTCTCTCTCTCTCTCTCTCTCTCTCTCTCTCTCTCTCTCTCACACACACACACACACACACACACACACACACACACACACACAGAAGTACAAATCCAAATATCAAAAATAAAGAACTGCAAATTAGAAGAAAATAACCTTTTAATCTATCCCTCATTAATTTGATAAATGCTTGTTAAGTACCTGTTATCACCATACTGTTAAAGTGCTTTGTAAGTTATATTATTTCATTTAATTTAAACAACACTTCACCTGAAATAGGTATTATTATCTTCATTTTACCAATGAGCAAAGTTATGTCTTGTAACATAGTTAGGATTTTGGAGGCAACATTTGAACTCTTAGCTGTGTGTGACTAAAGTCCACACTCTTACTTACCATAGTATTCTGTTGGCATTAATAATGATAATAGTAATAATAAAAAGCTATTTGAAGGTATGGAAAGTTGTTTATGAGAGAGCCTGGGTGGCTTAGTCGATTAAGCGGTTAAGTGTCTGACTTCAGCTCAGGTTATGATCTCATGGTTTGTGAATTTGAACCCCCATAGGGCTCTCTGCTGTCAGTGCAGAGCCCACGTCAGATCCTCTGTCTCCCTCTCTCTCTGCCTCTCCCTCACCTGCATGCACTCGTGTACTGTCTCTCTCCCTCAAAAAAAACCCCACTTAAATAAAATACAGTTGTTTATGAAACAGAGTTAAGTAAAAAAATGATTACAAAACAGTTTGCACATATGATCCCACATATGTTCTTTTAAAAATGATATAGCACACAGCAAAACTTGGAAAGATATATACTAAAATGTGAACAGTGCTTATCTGGGACTTTTATTTTCTTCTTGCTTATACCTTTTAATTTTTCTGTAATGTGTATATATTGTGTTATAAGCAACAATATTTAAAAATTTTTTAAAATATTTATTTTATTTTGAGAGACAGTGAGTGGGGAAGGGGCAGAGAGAGAGGGAGACACAGAATCCGAAGCAGGCTCCAGGCTCTGAGCTGTCAGTGCAGAGCCCGACAGGGGTCTTGAACCCACAAACTGCAAGATCATGACCTGAGCCAAAGATGGACGCTTAACCGACTGAACCACCCAGGTACCCCATAAGCAACAGTATTTTAAAAATCTTTCCAAATTTGTGTGTTTATGTGTGTGTCTGTGTGTGAACATGACAACATACTTGGAATTTTATAAGAAAGAGTTACTAGAACCAACTTTTTCCCCAAAAGAAGAATAAAGAGAAGGCACACCCAGGGAATAGAAGAGTGTGTGCTCCCCATGCAATACAGAGTGAATATGTACACTGATAAGTGATGTGACTAAACAGCTCAGAGAGTAGGAAGTACAAATGTCTGCTACATATTTGGAGAAATAGTCAATATGAGTAATTAAAGACCTGCGAGTGAAACCATGATGAGATCACTATTTTCATTGTAAGGGCAGGACAGCTTTTTTCAAAAGGAGTGCAGAAACAGGTACTCCGAAGTTGCTGCTTTGGAGAAAGCAATTTGATGATAGCAGAAGCCTGAAAATTGTTTATATAAACCTTGACCCAGTCCGTAATCAACTCCTGGAATTTGATCTCAAGTAAATAATCCTGAATACTCAAAAATACTTGTGCACCAAGATCTATGGCATTACTCATAATGGGGAAAAATGGGAAACAACCTAAATGTATAGCACTGCAGTCATGGGGTAATAAATGAGAGGATAAATCATGTATTGATTAATTTATTCAACAAATAACCATTGATTGCCTATCCTGTACCAGGCATCGTCTCAGTGCCAAGGTCACAGCAGTGAAGAGAGTCTTTTCCCCAAATAATTTTTATTTATGTAATCAAAAAGATTTTTTTATGTTTATTTATTCTTGAGAAACAGAGAGAGAGAGAGAGAGAGAGAGAGACAGAATGCGAGTAGGGGAGGGGCAGAGAGAGAGGGAGACACAGAATCCGAAGCAGGCTCCAGGCTCTGAGCTGTGAGCACAGAGCCCGACACAGGGCTCAAACTCAAGAACCGTGAGATCATGACCTGAGCCAAAGTCAGATGTTTAAGTGACTGAGCCACCCAGGTGCCCCATCCCCAAATATTTTTTAAAAAGAGGATTCCATAACATTTTGAGATGGTAGGTATAAAAAGTAAGATATTAAATTATAAGTGCATTGGCCTCAATGGTGTGAAAAATAGAAAGGCCTGAAAGGAGGTACATGGAAATATTAACAGTTATTTTATAATTGGATTATGTATGAATTCTGAAAAATATTTTTCAGTATGTCCCAATATTTCTACAATAAAAACATGTGTTTTTTTTAAGTTAGCAAAATAAATGTGAAACTTAATTGCCATAATTTATTATATGTTTGCACTATCCTTTTTAAATAGGAAAAGAGGAACTCGTGTCTGAGCAATGATGGGAATTTAATAGATCTAATTAAAACTACCAGAATTTGTGATTTTATTGAGCTCCTAAAACATCTTTGGTTTTACTGATATGTTAAAAGCCTTTAAGATGCCACTTTCATTAAAGCACTTCTGTAGTAAATGGTAATTGTGTATTGAATAGATAAAAACTTACATTCAACAGATCAAAAAGTCCAATGCAATGTCAATTTGATTAGGTAAATGCAAATTTAACAGCCTAGTAATTCTTTAGTCTTCTTATTTTACATGCCATGAAGAGCGGGATAATATAATTAAAATTCTGAAAATGGCTGTTTAGGATAATGGTGTGTTTTTCCCTTTTCCCTTTTCCTCTTTTTTTCCCTTTTAAAGTGAGATGAGGGAATTTACATTTCCACTCAAATGTTATTTCCTATAGTGAAGGATCCCACTACGGTGGTCTAAGTAAACTTTAATTATGTTCCATACTTATGTGTAAATTTATTTTTTATAATTGGTTTGTGTTTTGAAATGTTTTGGATAGATTCCCTTAAGTTTAGGAATTGTTTTTATACTTGGTGTTTGAAAATTGGTTTGAATTAAAAATAAAGATATTTTAAATTTAATTTAAATTGATGAAAGATGTCAGTAACAGCTTACAATCTTTTTTTTTTTTAATTTTTTTTCAACGTTTATTTATTTTTGGGACAGAGAGAGACAGAGCATGAACGGGGGAGGGGCAGAGAGAGAGGGAGACACAGAATCGGAAACAGGCTCCAGGCTCCGAGCCATCCACCCAGAGCCTGACGCGGGGCTCGAACTCACGGACCGCGAGATCGTGACCTGGCTGAAGTCGGACGCTTAACCGACTGCGCCACCCAGGTGCCCCTACAATCTTGAATATAGGTCAGAAAACTCTGAATTTTGGTTGTATCAGAATTTATTATGTCTTATGTAAATATACAGTAAGGTTTAAGATTCGGGGCTCAAAATTATGAAAATTAGCATGAAATTCAGTCAGGTGTAAAAGTTAGTGGTAAAGCAAAAACCCTTGCTAGGGGGTTAAGCTGGGTTAGGAATCTTGGCAGATGAGAAGCCTGTGAATCAGATTTATCAGAATCGTTTCTGCACTTGAGAGTCCATCATGGAGACTCCCTCATGGAGACTCCATCCTTGGATTTTCTTAAGTCGTGTGGCATGCAGAGGAGACAGCCTCTCTCCACAGCCACCCCTCTTTGCACTGTACCGCTCATGTTCCTGCCCCTTCTCGAGTGTGGCAGGAAGTGAAGCGTTCCTGGCTCTGACTTTGAGGCTGAACTCGTTTGGGAAGTGGAGGTCAACAAGAGAGGGCTTAGGTTGTTTTTTCTCCCCAGTTTTATGAGAAAACAAAATGGCAGCTGCCCCCTACCTGCATCTCTTCTCTGTGGAATGCTCTTCTCTCTGAAGAGCTTAGGAAAGACAGCCTCACCCCAGGGGTGTGCTTCAGACATCAAAATGTGTGTGTCCTGGAATTGCAAAGTTTTTTGTCTGTGTGTGAGCTCTAAGGAGCTCACCTACTCAGGCCTGGCCAGTGTGAGCACAGTCACGCCTGTGATTGGTGCAGGTCTGACTGCTGTCTTGACAGTGACCCATGTGCCGACAGCCCCGGAAGCTGTCACTAGCGCTGGACGGTGTTGGTGATCACTGTCCAAGCCCTTGGCTAGTGTGAGGTTCACACGCGCAAGCCCAGCCTCCAAAGAGAGTGGTCTAGATTGCCCCACTGCCCCTATAGGCATCGTTTTGCCCTTTTTCTTAACGTAGGGACATCCGTGCGTTGCAACTTGAGACTGATTCCTTGGTGTGCTCACAGTCCTGTTGGGTCTCACACTGGCTTCCTCAGATGCAGATTCCCCAGTGTAGACTTTGCCCTCCCCAGATCCAGACACATGCAGAATAGAATGGCCCACTCTTGCCCATGTAGACACATCTTGATTTTTTTCTTTCCCCTGAAACAACAAGATTTTAAATCTCATCTCCTCTGTGCTGTTTGATTTCCTCCATTGGCAGAGCAGAGGTAGGGTTGAGAGTCAGCCCCTGGAGATGGTCTGCTTCCATTCAAATTCTGGCTCTATCATTTGTTAGCTGTATGATCACAAGCAAGGCTTTTAATGCCTCTGTGCCTCAGTTTTCCTACCGGTTAAAATGGAGATAATAATGATACCTTTCTCACCTGCTTGTGAGGATTAAATGAACTAACATACATAAAACACTTAGCACCTAGTAAGTACTCAGAAAGAATTATTGTGGTGCTGACCAACTCAGCATCTCCTTCTGGATTAATACAGTGCAAAATGTGTTTGAAAACGTGTCCTTAGGGCATAGATTTTGTTGTTGACTTATTTGATTTTTTTTTCTGTAGACTAGTATATATATTACATGACTCTGGATTGGAATCTGTTTAAATTCTAACACAGAAACATTATGACAGTCACTAGAGGAGAATTAGAAGTAGCTAGTGTCAGCTTTTGCACGCAGCGGAATGAGATAAAGAGCAGTCGTGATACATAACACATCCTGGGAATCAACGGGAATTTTACAGTCATTATGATTATGACAACAGTTTTACTAGATTTTCACAGTAGCTTTTTATTTCAAAGATTTTCAGGGGAAATGTATAGCCACTTAGGAAAATCTGTATGAGAAAAATGTTTAATCACTCTAATTTTGTATAGAAGGTGAATGTGAGCAAGAATATGGTTGAGTGGTTTCCCTGGGGAATAATACCAGATCGATCAGGGGTAAATCCAAGCAGCTTAATTTCTGATTTACTTCTTTAGTGTCTACAAATCCTAGTTCTTTCAAGATGGGAGCAATTTGCATGTGCAATTTAGGAGAAAAATTCTTTGGATTAAATTCCTTAAAAGAATGTAACATGGTTTCCTTCAGCAAAGATATTTAACTGGTGGAAGAAATGTCCCCCCCCCTCCCCCCACAACCCCTCAGGAACGAACGGACTGAAATAGCTCTTGGGGAAATTTCCAGTTTTTTTAAGAGTTGAATATGCAGAATTTATAGGCAAATCCCTTAAGATTAAAACTCATTGCTCTATTATAAAGGATTCTCACAGGGTCAGTCTTACCCGTGGGTGGAGTGGGCCCTAAATAACTTGTTTCATTTCGGGCTGAGAAATGCCTTTGAATTCTCTCCAAATAGCTTATCTATTCAGTGTTTGAAATTCCACATTAGAGATTCTTCTATCTTTGCTTTTTTTCAGACTTCAAGTTTTCTATCTTCTGGAAATGCAGATATGGCAGGCATGTCTAAGTAATAACAGGCTCAGCCCCACAGTAGCATGTTTGTGAGTTTAGAAACTCTTTTCTGGGTTCTGGGGGTTCTGTTTGGCCGTGAATAAGAGTAAGGAGAGAGCATCGTGATTCTTGGTTGTTGGGGGAAAAGGGTGGGAGAGTAAGAGGGTGATGGCCCCACGGTGAAAATGGGGGTGGGGCACCATAGAAGAAAAGCTGGGTGACAGGAAGCCATATGTCACCTGCTTCCTCCTTTTGCTCGGGGTTAGGCCTTCTGTTTTGATCTTCGAGTAAACAAACAAAAATCTCTAATTTTATGCCTCAGTACTTTTAGTTGTATCTTTAAGAGGGGCTGATCTAGTTTGCTTTTTTTTTTTTAGTTTTTATTTTAGAGAGAGTGTGCAAAAAGGGGCAGAGGAAGAGAGAGAGAGAGAGAGAGAGAGAGAGAGAGAGA
>NW_024412413.1:50359341-50542158 GCF_014898765.1 Herpailurus yagouaroundi
GGGGAGAGAGAGAGAGAGAGAGAGAGAGAGACACACACACACACACACACACACACGACTCACCTACACACACACACACACACACACACACACACACACACACACACACACACACACACGACTCACCTGAAGTGGGGCCTATGCTCACCGGAGGCAGGGTTCGAGCTCACCTGAAGTGGGACTCAAAATCATGAACCAAACTGTGAGATCCTGACCTGAGCCCCCCAGGTGCCCTAGTTTGCTTTTGATGAAGCACTTGGAATCGCTTTCATTCTCTGAAAAGAAAGATTTTTGGGGACTGAACAATTCCAGTGTTAGGGAAAGTGGGAAGTTTTTCAATTCTTTCCATGTTCTTATTGCAGCTTTTGGGACTTTTTCCAGAGGTTAGCTATCCCTCCTTGCTGCAGGCTCCAGAAGATAACTCTACGGGATAAAAATGAATATGTAATTCTTGGCTTTTAAGAGGATGAAAACCAAAGGAAGAATCTATGCTTTATCAATTTCAATGATGGCAGTGGAACTGCAAGGGCTCCCCAGAGGACCTCCCTCTCAGCTGCAGTCACCAGCACCTGCAGAGCCAGCCTTGGCCTCTGTCCGGGAACAGCACACACCTGCTAGCCTTTATCTACCCACACTAGTGAGGCCACTTAAAGCCAAGACAGCAGGCAGATGGCTCTGCCCTGGGATCCTCTGTCATTCCAAATTGTGCTGTCATGTGGACAAGTCCATTTGTCCCACGTGAGGCTCTTCTCTGCCTGTTTCCTTGCAACTTGGCCAAAAGATGTATTCTGTTCCTGTCCAGGTTATTCCCCCGGACACCGACCCTTTCCTTCTTACTCATACTTAGAGTCTAACCCCATGTTCACTCTGTCTCAGCCCCCGTTTCTCTGACTTCACTCACTCCTATGATTCACAGTCGTGATACACCTCTGCCCATCAGAACTGTCCCTCGAGTCTTCCAACCTGGTGCCCTCCTAATTGTTCTCACCATTAACTTGGCCTCCGTCCTGGACCCCCAAGCTCTTGCAGCCTGCTCTCTCACAGACGTGTGTTTCTGACGATTAAAGAAGTAGAGGTATTTAAAGCCAAAAACCATATAGGAGACAGGCAATTTAGGACACACAACTATGAGGAATGAACAAGTAAAGAAATAAAATGCCTGGCAGAGGAATGAAGATATTTATATGCTGTGAGTTGAAATAGAATAAAATTACAGGGTTTTGGGAAATCCTCTGACCCTCTGCTAAAGAAAAAATGTGAAAGGAGATTGTGAAAAATTTCATATTTCAAAGACGTAAAGCCAGTTTATAACCTTTCATAGACAAAGGGGTTTCATTTTATGATAGTTATATGAGCAAAACGTAGGTCATAGAAGCCTTTGTCTACAAAATCAGTAGGCACTAAGTGAATAATCATGTTGTTAACATTACTGTTGTTTTGCTAGAAAGATGCAGGCATTGTATGTGCTCTTAAGGGGCTTACAGTGTAACATAAATACAATAGTAAAGCATATGAAACAATTTACTAATTGAAGATCTTTTGCCGTGGCTTTTCTTCTGTAAAATTTCTTATAAAAAAGAGAAACGGTAAAGTTGTCACCTTCACTTGCAAGTGGGTTTAAAGTGATGTTTCGGTACCAAGATACACTTGTATACTAGGTGAACTACTCTGGGACACATATTTAGAGATCTGGTTTTGCTGAGGATTATCCTATCCTTTCTTGATTTGAAGAAGTTTGAGGACATGATGCTTTTCTTCCTAGCTCCTTTGTAGCTGAAATTAGAGGATGTCCAGTGTATTTGATTTAATAGCATAATAATGATGGTGGTTATAAATAATTATAATAGTAACTATTATTAGTCAGGGTTTTCCATATATGTATGGAGAAGGAGAAAGAGAAAGAGAGAGAGAGGGAGGGAGGGATATATATATATATTTAGAGAGAGAGAGAGAGAGAGAGAGAGAGAGAGAGAGAGACTGATTGATTAGGTGGGGTGAGGGAGAGATTTTAAGGAACTGGGTTGTGAAATTTTGGAGGCATGGTGAGTCCAATGTTGTCTGGCAGGCTAGAGGCTCGGGGAGGTCTGCTGGCAGAACTTCCTCTTGCCTGCTGGGAGGTCAGTCTTTGTTGTCGTAAGATCTTCAACTGCCTGGATGAGGCCCGTGCACATTATTGAGGGCAATCTGCTTTACTTCAAATCCAATAATTTATTGTTTTCTCAGCCAAAGAAACAACTTACAGAAACATCCAGAATAACGTTTGACTGAATATCTGGGCACCATGGCCAAGCGAAGCTGACATGCAAAATTAATCATCACAGTGACCAACAACCTTTATTGAACACAATTAAAAAACATCGTTTGTTTATTTTGAGAGAGAGAGCGTGCAAGCAGGGGAGAGGCAGAGAGAGGGAGAGAGAGAGAGAATCCCAGCCAGGCTCTGCACCATCGGTACGGAGCCTGAGGCAGGGCTCGAACTCACAAACCATGAGATCATGACCTAAGCCAAAATTGAGTTGGACACTTAACTGACTGAGCCACCCAGGCACCCCTATTGAACACATTTTGAGTGCCACATCTCTCTGGACATTATCTCATTCAGGTTTTTTTTTTTATTCTTTATTATTATTAAAACATTTTTTTAAATGTTTATTTTTGAGAGAGAGACAGAGCATGAGTGGGAATGGGGAAAGGGTAGAGAAGCAGGCTCCAAGCTCTGAGCTGTCAGCACAGAGCCCGACGCGGGGCTCAAACTCACGGGCCGTGAGATCATGACCTGAGCCGAAGTCGGATGCTCAACCGATGAGACACCCAGGGGCCCCTCATTCAGGTCTTTCATTAACTCTGTCAGTTTGGTGTCTCCATTTCACATCTGAATACATACAATACATACAATAGTATGAATAGGGATGGAGTGGGTGAGTTACCTGCTCAGGGTCATCCAGGCAGTAAGTGAGGTAGACGGGGCTGACATTTCTTACCTTCCCTTTAAACATGAGAATGACTGGTGGGCTGAGAACTGCTGGGGGTCCTGTGAAAGGACATCGGAATTACGTTACAAAGAGTTCTTTATGCAAATTGTCTGTTCCCTTACAGGGATGGTGACTTGTTTCCACAATAGTGTGAAACAGGGATTTATGACTATGTGAAATGGAGCCTAGGGCAAGGCTCAGGAAGGTCTTTTGAAAATCTTATTGACAGACTAAGGAACAGAAGTTAGACAGGGTAGATTTTATGTCCGAGGTTGAGGCAGATGCTTTCTCTAGTTATATTGAGTCAAGGATTATTTCAACTTGTTGAAGCAGGGACTGGCCATGTGCTACTGGAGCTCATGCATTATACCTTTCTGGAGAGGGACAGTGTGTGGGATAGAATCCACATGGACTGTAATTACCTTGCAGGCATCTGGAACTTGGCTAGTAACCAGAGAGCATGCAAAAAATGCTCACAGATGCCATGAAAATCATGGATTGTAACCTGGGCCTTGAGTTGGCCTATTTGCTCTTACCTGAAATGTTGGTTTCTAAAGTTAGAGCAGTGCAAGAGGCTGTCTGTTAGGAGGAGGCAGGGAGAAGAGGTTCCACGGGGCAAACAGCTTGAGAGTAGGAAGAAACAAATAGCTGAAGAGAGAAGCTTAATGAAAGCAAACATAAACCTAAAATATACCACAACCAGGATCCAAGTAGCATAAATGAAAACATCCTTTTATACGAGAGGCTGTTGATATTAATTGTTGTTCATAGTGAGTCTCTAGGAGTTAATAGTGAGTCTCTAGGAGTTCAAAGTTCAGGTTTTCAACACTCAAGTTTAGAAGGCCTCAGTGTGCAGTGCATTCTAGAAGGATCCTTTGGAGAATTGGGAAGATGTTTTAGTGCTTGAAAGAGCAAGCCTTCAATTATCTGGAAAGAAGTTTCTCCATAATGTTTCACTCTCCTAGGGTTCTGGATAGATATCTTCTTGAGATAATAATAAGCATTATGAGACTCCTTTGAATTCCTCCTGTTGGTCCAGAACCAGTCAGTGTTGCAGTGCTTTTTTGGAGTTGGAGCCGTCGGCTTTAATTGACTTTTGCCCGGCGCCCATGTTGGCTGTAGTTTAGGCAGAGTTAGAGAGCCCAGCTGTGCGCAATTCTTTTCCAGTGTTAGAACTCAAATTCCTACTGACTGTGTGGCAGCCTGACTGCCTTTTATCCTGTCTGAAACAAATTTATTTTTGTTTTATATGCTGATAATAGAAAAGTCACTACTTAGAATTCATTATTTTTTTTCCTGCCCATGTCTGGTAGAATGGAACATGTAAAAAAAAAAAAAAGACCAGGGCCTGCTTTCTTGTGTCTCAACACGTTTTTCAGATGTCTGAGAATAAACATGATGTTTAAGCAATAATTGAATTGGAGTTGTGCTTTGGGAAACTTCCCAGTTAAAAAAAATATAGTATTCCACTCATCCCAAATATAAATCTTACCTAATTCTTGATTTTCAGTACGGTTGTTTATAACTTTAAATTTTCGGGACCTCTAGTTTTCATTTTAAAATTATTTTGGGGAATAAATGCCAAGAGTGTATATGTGCATTATGTGGTTTGTGGCTTTTTCTTGTTATGTATTTATAGAGATTTGGGTTGTGCATATTAAGGCCTTGCTTAGGACTTCAGGATATGTGTGTGGTATTGACTCATAGCAAGTGTAGAGCCATGCTACATTAAGGCATTGATCATATTTTTAAAAGTCAATAGTGGATCATCTAAGGTAAAATGTGTATTTGTGGTAATTGAACTAATTCTGAGGGGGGGGAATGCCCTTTTGATTTGTACAGAATTTGCCTTTGCTAAGATGGAATGGGTAGTTGCCTGTGTGATATTATTTCTGGGATTTCTTCCTCAAACCTTCCCTTTCACAACCGTAGTTTGAGATTAAGTTTGAAATGCCTTGGTTGAGAAAACATACTGTATAAGTTTATACTAATATATATATACATCATTGTTTTTCAAAATAGGTTCTGTGAGGCACTGGCTTGAAGGTCGTTAGTAGATAATGATGAAAAAAAGTTTTACGGGTGTACTAAGTTTCAAAAATACTGCAGAGTTCTCTGATGCTTTATATTAATGTACATTGTGAAATTCTAAGGAGGGAGCATACTCTTTTAATAGATGAAGATATTTATTCCAAGCCACAGACACCAACTGGAAATTAAATCTAAAAAAGACAGAGAATTTATTATAAGGACTCAGAGATGTCTCATGGAATGTGAAAGTGGGAAGGGAGCTGGATCACAAGAATGGTCTGGAAGACCTTCAGGAGTTTCTCCCCATGTCCTTATATTTGCTTCTGTCAGTCCCTCTGCTCGATTTCTTCCCTGTCTCCATGTTAGCCTTTTGTAGTGACTCTCCTTAGAAATCCTTCTGATTTTATTTTATTATTTTTTAAAGTTTATTTATTTATTTTGAGGGAGAGTAAGGGTGGGAGAGGGACAGAGGGAGGGAGAGAAAGAATCCCAAGCAGGCTCCATGCTGACAGCAGAGAGCCTGATGTGGGGCTCAAACTCACGAACCATGAGATCATGACCCGAGCTGAAGTCAGATACTTAACCAACTGAGCCACCCAGGTGCTCCGGAAGTCTTTCTGCTTTTAAAACAATGTAAGAAGATTTTAAAAGGTCATTGGTTAGTCTTTCATTAGCTAGTTAGTACTGGGTAGTCAGGCAACAGTTACAGACAGATACAAGATGGCCAATGTGAATTGCATTGATGAGTTTATGTTTCTCATCAACTTATGTATTTAAAGTTGATAAATGGCTTTTGCCAATTTCAGTATATTTAGGATAGTACACACTTTAAAGTAGCTTTAGTAATGTTAAATCCCCTCTTTGAAAGTTATTTAAAGAAAAACCTGTGTAAATTTGTAGATGACCTAATATTTAGCAATCTAGATCAGGTCAATATCCCACTGCCAGGCTGAAATAGAATATGAAATCAAATTTATAACCTTAGCATTTTGTTTGAGAACAAAAGTTTGACTAAACCTGGTCATAACCCACGATAAATACAATTATACTTTAATAATTTAGGGCCTAGATTTAATTTTTATACATAAATAAATGATAAATATCTAAAATATATTTAACTTTTTTTGGTTTGGAATATAGCTCATTTTCTTTATATCTGCTTTTGCTTCATATGAAGAACATCATAATTCCTCTTTGTCAAAATGCCATAAAGTTCCATTTATTCAGCATCCAAGAGCTCAAATAATCATATTTTCTTTCTGCAGCGATGTATGGAGAGAATCGATGTTCAAAGTAATGCCCTCCAGGCACTGCAAGAATTGGCTTCCGAATCTCCAAAAGCAGATTATTTGGTCTAGCATCAGCATTAGAGTATTTTATTCTTATTCATAGAACATTGGTACAGTATTTAACTATGTGCTCATAGCCCCCAAACCATACTGGCTTACACGCTTGTCAAAGACTGCAGGGTTTTCATGCCTCCAGAAATAGATATAATGTTTATTTGGTGCATTAATATCTTTGGATTCATATTTCTGTGGAGTTTGGAAGAATATGGGAGGAGGTGGCAGGGAGATAACTTGGATATCTTGTTGAGAGGAGTGAAGGCTTCAGGGCTTGAAGTGATAAGTAGAAACGTTACCGGGAGCCTTGGACTAGAGGCCTTGGATTGGAGGGTGTGGATTCAGAGGCCATCAGTTTATGAAAGAGATTTAATTATGATTCTGCAGCCGAGTGCTGCGAAGGTACAAAAGCGCTGACATCTTTATTCTCTATTATTGTGATTATACTCCTTTAGTAGAATATAAGGAAAGCAGGAGAGAACACTCATCATGATGGTTACTCCGACAGAATGAGAAAGTAGAAGTGTAAAGTTGGCTTCTAAGTTTTTCACCGTAGTCCAGGCTAATAAATTATAAGCCTTTGGGCAAGTCACTTAGCCAACCCAAGTCTCCGGTTCCAGGGGTGGAGTGGAATTTGGTACCGTTCATAAATACTTAAATATTAAATGATTTTTATGAAAATTTTACATGCAGAAAAGTCATTTATACCAGGCTTTGTCATGGTGTATTGTCAAATGACAATTTCTACCCATCTCTTTTCTTCAGCAAATAACTTTATTAATTTATTTCGTTTTTTAAATTGAAGTCTAGTGGGCACACAACTTCAGCAAATATTTTTTGAGTATCTACCATGTGGAGAAAGGGGGCGGTGTTCTAGTATTGAGGATATAGCACTGTCCCTGCCGTCCTAGAACTTAACGTTCTATTGGCAAGGGAGGCACAGCACACACAAGTTTCAAAAACCTACTCGTATATATAATTTGTCAGGGTGAGAGAAGTGAGCTCTTTTAGACAAGGTGGTTAGGGAAGTCAGTATGCAGTTTCCAGATGGAATTCAGTTTAGTTACTCTCTCTTGTTTTTACGGTATTTTGATGTCCCCTTGGCAGCCTCGCGCCACTGCTAACCTCCCCACTCCATGGGATCACGTTTTCCAGCAAACACACCATGAGCACTTATTTAAATGCCTAATCACTGGCAGCAATGCAGCTGTGTTCATCATTGTCAATTCAGATTTGTATGATGTTCCCATCCAAACATACCTCAGGGTACATTTGCACATCTAATTACAACATTAAAACTAATAATAGCCTGATAAAATACTACTCAGACAAATGTCTAAGCAAACGGCTGGCTGTTCCGTTGTGTCCTGAAGGACAGGCAGATTCAGACTTTGTTCCCCAACTTGAGGGCCTGAATTCCACACTGCAAACCCTCCTCCAGAACACCCTGCTGAGGGAATGCTTAGGCAGGAAGTACCGAATTCAAAGGGATGTCCTTAGATAAAAGAGCCTGCATGAAACCAGAGCTTTATGGAACTGCATGGAGGGGGAAAAAGTGGCTTGCTTTCATTTCACTCGGGGGAAGGACTGTGCCTACATTTCTTTTCTTTTCTTAAAATTTATTTATTGTTTAATTTACATCCAAGTTAGCATATGGTGCAACAATGATTTCAGGAGTAGATTCCTTAATGCCCCTCACCCGTTTAGACCATCCCCCCTCCCACAACCCCTCCAGCAACCCTCTGTTCTCTATGGTTTTCTTTCTATTCACCCAGGGAAGGACTGTGCCTAAATTCAGGTTGGACCAAAATACAACAGAATGTTGGAGAAAGTGTTATTCACGTGCCCACCTTTCTACAGACCTGGAAAGTTAATATTTAAAGTTTCCAAGAAAAGAAGGCCGAGGAATAATTTAATAATGCTTTTCAGATAGTCACGGGAGTCATGCTGTTATCACATAGGAACCATGGCAAACTCCATTTTCCATGAGTGATTGGCTTTATGTCTGTTTCTGTTGAGAGAGAAGAAACCTGGTAATACTGTTTTTTATCTTACTGGCACAGGAAGCCTTCCTATTAGCCAAACCAAGTAAAGATGGAGTATTTAGGGGGTGCCTGGGTGGCTCACTTGGTTAAGCACCCGACTTCGGCTCAGGTCATGATCTCATGGTTCTTGGGTTCGAGCCCCACATCAGGCTCTGTGTTGGCAGCTCACGGCTTGGAGCCTGCTTTGGATTCTGTGTCTCCCTCTCTCTCTGCCCCTCCCCTGCTCACTCTCTGTCTCTCTCTGTCTCAAAGATAAATAAACATTAAAAAAATTTATATATAAAAAAGGGTGGAGTATTTAGGACATAAAAATAAATCCTTCTTCCATGATGAGTTTCAGTGCAGGAAGCAGGTGATGACCCTAAGCCCGTTAGGTAGTAGGGAATTCTTCCTCCAGGGTTGACATGTGTCCTTTGGCAGGTTCTGGTGGCCCGGGTGGATTGAAGCTAATAATTAAGCTCTTTTTTGGTTCTTGAAATGCTGACTGAAAAATGTAGACCTACAGGAAAACTTTTGGATTGTAAGAATTGTCCCTCATTGGAATGTATTGTTGAGAGAGGTCTTAAAATCTTTTCTTTAAAGCAGTTAAATAACAATTTAAAATTTCATCAGCCTTGGTAGATTAGGCATAATCCTCCTGAAGGGTAAGAATGGATTAAAATAAATCTCCACGTTGCTTCTTACCTTCTGATTCTATTATGTGCTACCCTTTTCAGATTCAACAGCATTTAGGATTGCAGGAACAAGGTGCCTGGTATTTTCACAGATGTTCATTCATTTGAAGTAATTCTCACAAAAACACGCAGAGTAGATATCGTTGTTTCTGTTGTAGATATAAAGAAAGCAGTGGTCCAAGAGGTGAAGCCACTCATTGAAAATTGCACATCTAGGAAAGGGTGGGGGAAGGGCTTGGAGACAGGACTCCAAACTTGGATTCTGGCTTTGACTCCCATTAATGAGCTCTGAGATCTCAAGCCAATTTCCAGTCCTGTCTAGATCCTAGTTTCTTTATTTGTGGAATGAAGGATTGGGATGAGAAGATTTGGAATATGTTTGTCTCCCATCTCTATAATGTATGACCTGGGGGAAACGAGAGAGATCAATACTTAATGAACATGTTTTCGTGAACACTCTGAGAGCACCTTGTATAGGGCATATAGATACATGTTATATAATATTATAGATACTATTTCCGGGCTGGGAATTTGGGGTGTGGAGGTCATGAAGAAACTGGCATCTCTCTGTGACCTAATGATTGAATGAGCTAGTGGAAGAGAATGCTCTTACAGCCATTTCTTGATTTTCCTTTTCTTTTTTCACATCTTCTTTCCTATCCCAAGTCCCCTATCATCTATCTCCTTTGAAATTTTCTGAGTTTATAACTGATCCTGAACTATGCTGTATTTGATTATAGCTATGAATAATTAGGAGACAAGAAAAGAGAAGATTTCTTTATTCTTGAAAAAGGAGTTCTCAGTGTAGAGAAAACTGTCTAGATCTGAGCTAACACAGTAGTCACTATGGCTGTGAAGTAAATGAAGTGTGACTAGTCTGAACTAATGTGCTGTAAATATAAAATACATACTGGAGTTTGAAGACCAGGAGGAAAAAGAACGTTAAATATTTTAACAGTGACTTTTTTATATTGGCCACGTGTTGCAGTGATAATATTTTGAATACATGGGGTTAAGCAAAATGTATTATGAAAACAAATTTAGTTTGTTTCTTTTTACTTTTAAATATTGCTCCTAGAATATCTGAAATTATATACATAGGTTGCATTTGTAACTTTGATGATATTTCTGTATGATAGTACTGCTTGCTTGAGATTGGTGATTCTCAACCACAGGAAATCCTCCTACCGTTCCCGGGCCCCCCCCCCCCCCCCCCGCCAAGGTATGTTGAGTAATATTTAGAGACACTATTGGTTGTCACAGCTGGGCATGCTACTGCACCGAGTGAATAGTGGCCAGAGATACAGCTAAATATAAGACAGACCATCTTCTCACTCTCCAAAAAGGATTATCTGGTCCAAAATGTCAATAGTTGCTGGGGTTAAGAACCTCTAGTCTAGGAGGTTCAGAAAGGAGAAGTCGAAAAAAGAAAGACTGGGAACCAAAACTACTTTTAGGTTAATTTAATTTAAAATATTATGATGAATAAGTACTTAGCAGCATTAAAGAAGGACTGCTGTGGTAGAAAAGAGTAAGGAAGTTGGAAATGGCTAGAGGGTAAGCAGAAAAGCAACAGGTTTTGGTAATTACTTCAACAAATATTTATTGACTACTAGTTCTTTTGGGAACAAGAGGAGGGAAGATTCAATGCATGTATCCAGGCATATACAGATACCGAATTCTGATTGTATCCAAAGCTTCTACAGAGAAAATAAAGATAAAGTTATGATTCCTGCCTTTAAAAAGCCTGTAGGTTAGCAGGAGATGGCATGAGAAGTACACTATCTTGCAAGGCGGCATCTGATGTTGGAAGAGAGATGGGAAAAACAATAACAATAAAAATTACAGCTTCAAAGGAAAATATGTTTTCCCATGTTCAGTTGGGGAAATCATGCAAAGGTTCATGGAAAGGGTTCTATTTGAAATGTACCCTCAGTGAACAGGATAACAACCCATGGAGATGGTGGAAAGGCATACACAACGGAGGGAAGAGCATGGTTCATGACAAGGGGAAAGTGAAAGATGGGAGGGTGTTTGGGGAATATCCAATAGTCACCTTGGCTCAGAATCCCAGTGGGAAGTAGTTGAAAAATGAGGCTAAAAAATGAAAACCCCCAACAAAAGAAATAAATGCAAATGAGACTGAGGTCACATGTAATAGACTGGCAAGGTGAAAAAGCAAGAGTTGAGAGAGGCAAATAGAGGCAAATGTATTGGAGTAGGCAATTGACCGAGTGTAGGTTGGGGAGAGGGAGGAATCAAAGATGATCCTGGTGTTTTAAGCTTGGGTGTCTGGGGACATTGATTGGAATAGAGGTCAGGCGAATGGATTGGTTTAGCAAGAATGGAATGATGATGATGAGTTCAAAATTGCCTTGTTGAGTTTGGGGTAATAGTACATTATCTAGATGGTGGAGAGTTTGAGGAACCCCCTGGGAATCAGCTCTGGAGACTGAGAGAGTAAAAACGTCTAGGAACAGAGATTTTAGAATCACCTCAAGTAAAGTGATCACTGAGGTTTTGAGAATGGATTTGAGTACTCAAGGAAGGGAGTAGATAGTGTCCATCAAAAAGGACGTGACACACTCCTAGGTGTGACTGTTGTTTGGTGATGAAATGAAGAGAAGTCAGTGAAGGACATAAAAGATAAGGCAGAAGACACAAAAAAGGGATTTTGTATAATTTAGCATCGTAGAAGTTAAGAGAAACTTCACATGGGGATGTTCCACCATGTTGAATAGCTTGGCCCAGGATGGGGGGTGGCGCTGAAACAGTATTTAGGACTTGGGTTTCACCATCAGAAGCCTGTCGGTGGCCTTCTAGTAATGGGGCCGGGGGCCGGGGAGCAGATGGGATAGGATGAAGAAGTGAGTGGGCACATTGCTTTTGTGGGCCAGACTGTCCCAGAGCCTCTGGTGGGAGAAAGGCACATGCTAATTTTGTGACATGTTTTCTCTTAGGTCATTCATTCCCTCAGCAGATATTCAGTGAGCATATATTTATTATTTTACCTACCATGGGGAGTGGAATTGGGTATATATAAAGGGAATGAAGATATAACCTCTGTCATCTCCACCTGTAGGACAGAGCTAACAGTGTCATTGCTTGGAAAAAATAATGGAAGGAAAGTTTTAGTAATTAGGCTCTTAAATCCCAGGACTTTGTAGTTGTCCATATTTCTTCTCTATCAAAGCTCTGAAGGCTTAGATACTGACATCCTAAGTAATGTCATGTCGAATTCTACTTGCCCTTATGCAGCTCTTGGCTAAGAACAATGTTTCTGATAAACAAACAAATTAGAAATGATCAGCCAGTGGGGGTGCGGGGGGCAGGGGTGGGAGAGGTTAAAAATAAATAAACTTAGCCCAGCATTGGTTGCCTTTTCATAGTTGGAAGTAATTTGAATTTTTAATTTTATCTGCTGTTTTCGGGTTTGGTGAAAGTGGAGGCCAGACTGCTCCATTGTAATATTTATTACTGAGAGGTTAGGGGAAATAGCTGAATAGATTTTTATGAATCAGAGAGAAAATAATAGTATAGTTCCAAACCGGGAACTTTTTGCCATTTGACTATTAGAGGACACATGTTAGATGGCTAATTTTGTTCTTTTCTGAATGATCCTCATTGCTAGAGTTAAGGTAGTGCAAAGAGATGGGTGTTTCTCAGTCTGGGTTGGGTGGGGACGCTTTTATATCCTACCTTGAGGTTTGCATCCCTGCGTGTGCCCCAGCTGATGAAGCCTGTACTTCCCTGCAACAATAATCTTTTAATGTCTTAAGAAAAGCTTATAGTAAAACTTCAGGTAAGATTTTGATTTTTTCCCATACTATTTTAATTGGAAATAAGTGGGTGAAAACATGTAAGCAATTCACACTTGAAGAACTTGAATGTTTTAAAATATGAAAGTACAGAAAAACACAAAAATAGCAACACGATTGCTAGAAATTGCCAACAGTATAAATAGTCAAGGTTTCAGTCAGCAGGACGGGTGCACATCGGTTACTGCTTTTGAGGAACTTTTATTCAAAAAATAGAAAAGTCAAAGCAGTGTTATGTGGTTGCCAGAATTTCAGTTTGATAATCAAAATATATCTGCTTTCCTTCTGGATTTGCTAAAGGTTCATTATTAGGCCTTGATTAAATTGTATGTAAACCTATTTAATATTGAAGCCCAAGCTTCCATGTTTATAAAATGAGAATACCAGTGAATCTCATTACTAGCTCCCCAGTGATTAAGTCTATAGTGCTATCTTAGGAGCTACAAAAAAATAATTATGAAAATTTGAGAATTTCTATGACCAGTGTTCTCCACAAATGGTATTGACTAATTAATCTGAAAAACTGATTTATAAAGTACGGGTACTGTGAGATGTAAAAAAATACATTTCCTAGGACTGTAGCGAACACTTACCGTACGGATTACTCAGAGTACTCCTTGCTCTCTGCATTTGGGGTATATTACTTCTTAAATTATTGACATTAAAAACATGATATGGAGAAAAAGGAAGAGAGAGTCATGGCATTTAATCTTCTTAGTAAAAGATGTTGAAGAGGTAGAATCTATTGAATCAAAAGAGTTCTTGTAACAATACATGTATCAGCAAGGCAAAAAAAAGAGAGTTCTTAAATGTTAGTCATAAATGTCTATCATACCTGCTAGCTGTACTCCGTGTGATAGCAGATAATAGGGACATGGGTGATGTTTCCTTTTTCAGCAACCTTTTCACAACAATTTCTACTTATATGAGAGCTGAAAATTGCTGATGTAATTACAACTATCCATTGGATCCAAAACATGCTTGTTAACAGACCACTAAAAATACATCTGTTTCAAAGTGGTTCTGTTCAAACACAGTTCTTTAATTGGCATGTTGAGTTTTTGGAAGGTAATGGTTGGAACCTCTGCGTTCAGTGGTTGGTGTAGACAGAGGCCCCAGTTCTCCCCAAATTCCTGGCGGAATGATGGAAAGATAAAGAAATAGGGGGATCTCAGCATTAGCAAGAGAAGCACGTAAAGGGTACAGTTCCTGTGGCGGAAAGTAAGGCGAATTTTTTGTTAGTGGTTCCTCGGTAGATCTGTATTGAAGGGGATCCCAGAGCCCCTTTCCCTCACTGGGTGACCTGAGTGATGGCAGTGTTCAGAGATAAGGATGAGCTGAGGGTGTCTGGTGAACATGTGGCCACAGCCTCTTGTGATTGAAATGGCCTCTGCTTATCCCCCACATCCGTCTTGCCCTCTTCTAGTTTCTTCTTCTCACTTGACTTCTATGATCAAGAGGCAGGTCTGTCATACGATCCTTTGCTTAATTGCTTCCATGGGTTTGGACTATTTTTAGGATCAAGGCAGACATCCAGAATATGGACTTCTCCTGCCTCCCAGTCCCATGTCTACCGTGCTTTGGTGCGGTTGTCACACTGACGTCTTGGGATTCACTGGTCCTGGGGCCTTGCACTGGTCCTCAACTAGTTCCACCGCTTAGACATCCTTTTTGCTCCTCTTTCCTAGTTAATTCCCAATCGTCCTTCTGACCTTGGCTCCATTGTTACTTCCTTAGGAGTCATGAGAGATCTTGCTTTCATGGCACTTTGTGATTCTAATTGTACATTTTCGTAATAATTCACTTAGTATTTGTCCTATTAGAGTATGAGCTCCATGAGGGCATGAGTGGAATCTGGTTTCGTACACCGTTGTGTCTCTGGCATTTAACAAGCACTTGACACATATTTCTCAGTAAATATTTATAGAATGCAGGGTGCCTGGGTGGCTCAGTCCGTTGAGCATCTGACTCTTTGTTTCAGCTCAGGTCATGATCTCGCATTTCGTGGGTTCAAGCCCTGCATCAGGCTCCATGCTGGCAGTGTGGAGCCTGCTTGGGATTCTCTCTCTCTCTCTCTCTCTCTCTCTCTCTCTCTCTGTGCCGCTACCCCGCTTGCTCTGTCTCTCTTGAAGTGAATAAATAAACTTCAAAAATTTTTTAATATTTATCGAATGAATGAATGGATGGATGGATTGGTGGATGGTAAAATTCAGATTTGAACAGCTACCCAGGATACCCCTGTCCTTTGCTCCCTACGTAGACTGTTGCCACAAGCAAAGGACCTGGAATAGTCATAGGAAAGCCCTGCTGGTTGCTCTTGTGGCTGTGACATCAGGCAGAGGTTCTAGAAAATGAGGTGTTTCCAAGGAATTGGATCCATGTTGGAGGTCCAGAGAAATATTCGCCTTATTTTTTTTTTAATTTTTTTTTCAACATTTATTTATTTTTGGGACAGAGAGAGACAGAGCATGAAAGGGCGAGAGGCAGAGAGAGAGGGAGACACAGAATCGGAAACAGGCTCCAGGCTCTGAGCCATCAGCCCAGAGCCCGACACGGGGCTCGAACTCACGGACCGCGAGATCGTGACCTGGCTGAAGTCGGACGCTTAACCGACTGTGCCACCCAGGCGCCCCGAGATATTCGCCTTATTGTCCCTTTACGTGGGCTGTAACACTGTCTTCCTCTTCCTCTTCTATCTGCTCTAGACCATTTTCCTTCAATCCAGACAAACGTGTCTCTAAGAAAGATAAGAATGGGAATCCACAACAAATTTTGCCAGAAAGCAACTCCCCTCCTATTGGAAGATTATTTTATCAGAAAGTAAGGCTCTCCCATGGATTCTACTAAGAGACTGTTATTCAAAAGAAAGGACTCAGTGTTCCTAAGGCTTCAGAGACATTGTTTTCTCAGTAGAGATATGAGACAGTCTTAGAAAAAATATATATGTATTTTTTTGCTTTCAACAACACTTGAGAGGATGCTGCATGTGTGAAACTATAGCTAAGCAGGCCATCAGGTAAAGGAAGAAGAGGAAGGATTACACAGAGTTGAAATATGTAAAAGCCAGCCTCCATAGAAATAATGACAAGAGCTAGTATTTATTGAGCACTTGCTAGGGGCCAGCCATTGTTCTAAGGGCCTACATGTTTTAGCTTGTTTAATCCTTAAGACAACCCTATGAGTGATATACAGTTATTAACCCCATTTGGGAAGCCTTTGTAGAGGAATCGATAGAAAATGGGACGCTGAGAAATATCACAAGTGGTGAGGTAGAAAACAGACTTGAGAAAAAAAATTCAAACATAAGGGAAAAGGGATGAAAATGTAGAACTGGAGAACTGTGGGGACATGTGCAGTAGTTTCTAGTGGTATTATCTTTGGGTGGTGAGATTAGGGATTTTTTTTTCTTTTAATTTTAATTAGTTCACATACGGTGCAGTATTGGTTTCAGGAGTAGAATTCAGTGATTCATCACTTACATACAACACCCAGTGCTCATCTCGACAAGTGCCCTCCTTAGTATCCATCGCCCATCTAGCCCATTCCCCACCCACCTCCCTCCTATCAACCCTCAGTTTGTTCTCTATAGTTAAGAGTCTCTTGTGGTTTTTTTCCCCCCCTCTTCTCTTTTTCCGGGTTGGGTTTTTTTGTTCTCCTTTATACTTTTCAGTATTTTTTAGCAGGAACTTTAAAAAAGACATTGTTCTTTTAATAGAGAGCAGAGTTGACAGAAAGTATCTGAGGTTTTCAATAAATAATCTTAAGTAATTCCAGGAAAATTAAATTGCGTTTGAGGTGGTGTCGAGGGAGTTGGGAAAGGGTGAAGCACCCCAGGTAGGAAGTAAACCTCCTAATTGGGAGAAGGCGGAGAGATTCATGTTGCCCAGGAAGCACTGTGACTGTGCACTCACATTCTCCCACCTGAACAAAAAAGGAGAAAAAAACAGCACTGGCCAGTTAAAAGAGTATTTTGAGAATTCAGATTAGAGTGCTGAGAAGGCACTGCTGTACGTGATAATTAGAAGCTAGTTATTAATTTATGCTTGCAATTTTAATAATTTATTTATTTTTAAAAATAGAATGTGCATAATTGTCTGGATTATGTGTTCCTTCATTCATCCACACCTGGGCTACGAACCTAGCAGACTGACCCTTGCTGTCATGACCCAAGATACCACCTGGCGGCAGGTGTAGAAATTGCAAGGTGAAACCCGGGGGAGAAATAAATCTGTGAGGGTCCAGCCTTTGAAATTCCAATCTGTGAAGGGATCCTGAAGGTAATGAACATTTGAGAGTGCTAGGATTATCTTATTTATTTATTCTATCCCATATTTGTATGGAAATAGAAGGCTAAAGTATAAACCTGTCTAAAAGAATAAAATAATTATAACTGAAATAGATAATGGGACTTGGAATTCCTTACTTTCTCAGTTTCTCTTAGTAGTATTGTTTTTTGAATTGCAGACCTTTTTACCCTGGCCATGTGGTTGTTCTTTTTGCTTATTCTTCTAGAGGGGATTTTAGGCTTTCTAGTAGTCAAGTAGAAATGGTCTCTTTCAGAAATTGCCATGGGTTCTCAACTACATCTTTTGGAGGAATACCCTGGACTAAATTAAAGAAAAAAATGGCAGTGAGGAAAGTGTCATAATTTCTTTAACCTGAAATGAGTTTATGAATAGTGTTGGTAAGAGAACCACTGACTAAAAATAATTATGACAGACATTATTATAAAGATCTGTTGATTAAAATATATGTGTATGCATCAGTCATTTTATTTCTTTGATCGTCTCGGAGTGAAGTCATATTAAATGTGGAAGAGTAGCCATTTGTATTTCTGATCTTCTGTAAGTCTCTAAGAGATGCAGAGATCTTAAAAATTCTATATGTGAAGTGATCAGGGTCATAATACTTTTCCTCTCTACCATTTAGAATTTAGACTTTGCGCTTAGGACACAAATTAAATAAGGGTGGTGAGAGATTTTCTTTCTAATGGCTATTTTATTACAGAGGCAGCCCCTGACCTACAAATAAATCCTGTGTTGGTAAAGGCCTCTAGGAACAGTGCCCCAGTATGTCCTATTTCAGATATACTGCCTCTGCCAGGATTTCGTCCCTTTCTCCTTCACTTCCCCTTCATTGCTCTGGTTTAAAACACTCTTCCCTGTCTTCCCCTGTTCCTTTTGATGCTTTCCCCTCCTTAGTTTCTATGGCTGTAGGTCTGTCCCTCTTCCTTCTGTTCTTTCTTGTGTTCGGACCAATGTTGCCTCAGCCAGAACTCCTTTGAGATGGTTTTCTCCTCAGAAATACACATGACTCTTCAGTTCTTTGGGCCGTCACGGCTGTAATTCTTTGTATTTCATCTTTTTCTAGAATCGTGGAAAGTGAAGAATGGGACAGTGATGAGTGATGGGAGGAAAATCCTATTTTTGATGATTTAATTTAGAAAGGACCCAAAGGTCCCCAAATGTGGACATTCTCAAAAGGGCCTTTTGCTTGCTTCAGGGGCCTGAGAGTTGGGAAACTGTTGTGAACCTGGTTTCCAACCCTGGCTGGAAGGTACTGGTGTTAACAGTGGGAAGGGAAGCAGGGGAGCCAATCTATGGAAGGAATGAAGGGAGGGAGGGAGGAAGGAAGGAAGAGAAAAAGAGAAAAAAAATCAAAGAAAGGAAAACAAAGAAAAAGGAGAGAAAAAGGCAGAAGAGGGAATTGGCTCTGGGCCCCTAAGGAGTCATACTAGTAGGAGCCACCTCACCTATCTGGTTGACTCTCCATCCCTCACCCTCTGGACCTAGTTTTGCATGGGTGGGAGGCTGACAGGGAGGGAGGAAAGGATGAGAGTGGAAGTTCAGGATTCTACCACTTTAAATTACTTCTCTCTAGACCAAGCAATAGATTCAATGCAATTGCAATCAAAATCCTAGCAGATAGTTTTAAAAATAGAAATTGACAGACTGATTCTAAAATTCCTTTGGAAATACATAGGACTTAGTATAGCCCAAAACAACCAAAAAATAAAAAAGAGTAAAGTTATATGATTAGCTAACTGAGTTTAGCATTAATTAAAATGCTACAGTAATCAAGGCAGTGTGATATTGGTATCAAGTTAGATGAATAAATCCATAGAAGAGAATGGAGAATCCAGAAATAGATCTACACGTATATGGATAGCTTCTTTTTGATGAAGATGCAAGGACAGTCATGTGCAGAAAAGAGTCTTCAACAAATAGTGCCTGAAAAATGGTTACCCATATGTAAAATAATGTGCTTCAGTCCGCACCTTATATCATAATAAAAAAATTAATTCAAAGTGTGTCATAGTCCTAAGTGTAAAACCTAAAACTATAATACTTCTGTAAGAAAACATAGGGGAAAGCATTTATGACTTCGGGTGAAATAAAAATGTTTTAGATACATCACCAAAAGCACAATCTCCAAACAAGCAAATTGATACATTAAACTTTACAAAAAAACGCCTGATCTTTGAAAGACATTGTTAGGACATGAAAAGACAGGCTACATACTGGGGGAAGTATTTGTGAGGTGTATATCTATCTTGTATCCAGAATATACAGAACTTTCAAAACTCATTAATAAGAAAACAAACAACCCGGTTTTTAAAAATGGGCAAAAAATTTGAACAGACACACAAAGAAGGTATATGGATTGCAATTAAGCACATAAAATGCTCAATATAATCGCTAGAGAAATGCAAATTAAACCCATAATGATTTATTCATATACACTTATTAGAATTGTTAAAATTAAGAAGACTGACCATATCAAGTGTGGGCAAGAAAGTAAAGGGGCTGGAACCCTCATATACTGCCGATGGAGTGTAAAATGGTATAATCACTGTTTTCACTGAGGAAAAGTTTGGCAGTTTCTTAAAAAGCTAAAATCTCACCTACTAAATACAACGCTCCAAGGTGTTTGCACAAGAGAAATAAAACCATGTGTACAGGCATACCTTGTTTATTGTGCTTCACTTTTTGTGTTTTCAGACACTGCAATTTTTACAAAGTAAAGGTTTGCAGTAACCCTGTGTTGAGAAAGCCTATGGGCGCCGTTTATCAAACAGCATTTGCTTAGTTCATTTCTCTGTTGTTACATTTAGGTAATTTTCTCAATATTTCAAACTTTTTCATTATCATTACATTTGTGGTTGTGATCTGTGATCAGTGAACTTTGAGGTTACTATTGTAATTGTTTTGGGAGTCGCATACCATGCCTGTATAAGATGGCAAACTTAGCTGATATATGTTGCTTGTGTTCTGACTGCTCCATTGACTGGCCATTCCTCAATCTCTCTCCCTCTCCTTGGGCATCCCTATTCCCTGAGACGTAACATTATTGGAATTAGGTCAAGTAATAACCCTACGATAGCTTCTAAGCGTTCAAGTAAAGGGAAGGGTTGCACGTCTCTCACTTTCAATCAAAAGCTAGAAATAATTAAGCTTAGTAAAAAAGGCATTGAAAACTGAGATAGGCTGAAAGCTGGGCCTCTTCTGCTGAAGAGTTAAGTAGGTTGTGAATGCAAAGGAAAAGTTCCTGAAGGAAATTAAAAGTGCCACTCCAGTGAACACAGGAATGATAAGAAAGCAAGACAGCCTTATTGATGATTTGGAGAAAGTTTTAGTGGTCTAGATAGAAGATCAAACCAGCCGCGACATTCCCTTAAGCCAAAGACCCCTTAAGCCAAAAACTAATCCAGACCAAGGCCCTGACTCTTCAATTCTGTGAAGGCTGAAAAACGTAAGGAAGCTGCAGGAGAAAAGTTTGAAGCTAACAGAGTTTGGTTCATGAGGTTTAAGGAAAGAAGCAATTGCCATAATGTAAAAATGCAAGGTGAAGCAACAGTAAGTGCTGATGTAGAAGCTGCAGCAAGTTATCCAGAAGCTGTAGCTAAGATAATTAGTGAAGGTGGCTACACTAAACAACAGATTTCAATGTAGGTGAAACAGCCTTGTATTACAAGATTCCATCTAGGACCTTCATAGCTAGAGAGGAGAAGTCAATGCCTGGCTTCAGAGCTTCAAAGGACAGGCTGAGTCTCTTGTTAGAGGCTAATGCAGCTGGCGACTTCCACTTGAAGCCAGTACTCATTTGCCCTGGACATCCCAGGACCCTTAAGAATTATGCTACATCTGTTCTGCCTGTGCTCTATAAATAGCAAAATCTGGATGCCAGCACATCTGTTACAACACGTTTTACTGAATATTTTAAGCGCACTGTTGAGACATATTGCTGAGAAAAAAAGGATCCTTTTTGAAAGATCCCTCCTCAGTGACAATGCTTCTGGTCACCCAAGAGCTCTGATGGAGATGGACAGTGAGATTCATGTTGTTTTAATGCTTGCTAACACAAAATCCATTCTGTAGCTCATGGATCAAGGAATCAATCAACTTTCAAGTTTTATGGTTTCATAAGGCTATAGCTGCCATGGGTAGCAATTCCTCTGATGGGTCTGGGCAAAGTAAATTGAAAACCTTCGGAAAAGATTCACCACTCTAGATGCTATTGACATTCATGATTCATAGGAAGAGATCAAAATATCCATATTAACAGGGCTTTGAAAGAAGTTGAGTGGAGCCCTCATGGATGACTTTGAGAGGTTCAAGACTTCAGTGGGGGAAGAAACTGCAGATGTGGTGGAAACAGCAAGAGAACTAGAATGAGAAGTGGAACCTAAAGATGGGACTGAATTGCTGCAATCTTATGATAAAACTTGAATGGATGAGGAGTTGCTTCTTATGGATGGATGAGCAAAGAAGGTGGTTCTTGAGATGAAATCTACTCCTGTTGAGGATACTGTGAAATCACAGCAAAGGATTTAGAACATTATATAAAAACAGTGGTAGGGTTTGAGAGGATGATTCCAATTAAAAAAAACCTCCTTAGTTGATTTCTTATCAGATTGAAAGGAAGAGTCAATCAATCATTATTGTCTTATTTGAAGAGATTGCCACAGCCACCCCAACTTTTGGCAGCCAGTACCCTGATCAGTCAACAGCCATCATGATGGAAGCAAGACCCTCCATCAGCAGAAAGATTAGACTTGGTGAAAGCTCAGATGATGGCTAGTATGTTTTAGCAATAAAGTATTTTTTAATTAACGTATATGCATTGTTTTTTTAGATCTAATGCCGTTGCGTACTTAATAGACTACAGTACAGTGTAGACATGGGTTTTGTAGACTCGCTTTATTTTGATATTTGCTTTATTGTGGTGTTCTGGAACTGAGCCCACAGTATCTCTGAAGTATGGCTGATTCAAAGACTTGTAACATGAATGTTCACATGAGCTTTATTTAGAATAGTCAAGACTACAAACTACCTGAATGTCTGTCAGCACATGAATGGGTAAATTGTGGTAGATCCATACAACAAACACTACTCAGCAATAAAAAGGAATACCCTATTGATACGTGCATCTCAAAATAATTATGTTGAATAAAAGGAGCCAGACACCCCTGCTTCTTTCCCTCCGAATGGTACATCCTATATGATGTCATTTGTAAAAATGCAAAAAGTGCAAGCAGACCATTATCTGCCTAGGGACAGGGAAAGGGAGGGATGGACGACAGGGTATAGTGGCAGGAAGCAACTAACGAAGTTAGGAGGAAGCTTTTGGGGCGATGATGTTATTATGACTTTGGTGAAGATTTCTTGGATTTACACATAAGTTAAAACATATCAGATTGTGCATTTTAAATATATGCAGTTTATTATATGTCAGTTAAACTTCAGTAAAGTTGATTTAAAAAAAAAAACAATATTAAGTTTAACCCACTAAGGTGGGTTTACTCTTACTGGTTTAAATGTGCTTTTTAAAAAGTTTCTGCTCTTAGGGTAATACTTTCTGACAGTTTAAGTTGTTGACAATTCCTTTAGCATTAGTGATATTTAAATGTTTTTAGATGTTAAATGTTAGGCACAGGCTCAAAATAGCCAACATTGAAGGACTAAAGTTTCATGAGAGGAACTGTGAAATAAAGCAAGATGAATTACTTCTTAAATCACAACTTTCTCCATATAACATTGTAGAAAGTATAGTGTGATCAGTCCTCTAAGTTGCTCATGTTCATTTTACCCATAAAGTGCCAAAAAAGAGGTCACAAAAGAAGAGCTGACCGTAGGGGGGCTCTTCCCCAGTAGAGTGCTTGCAAAGGTGAGATTTAAGTACACATTCAAGTAAGCAACCTGAAAGGACGATTTTCACTAAGATCAAGAGTAGGGTGGTTGACATTTGTTTCCTCTAATACTTCCCTTTTCAGGTATTGATTGAGAAACCAGGTTTCTTCTGCAGAAAATCATGACACTTTCTCATGTTTCAGATCTTTACATTAATCTTTCATGGGTATATATTTTATCATAAATCACCTGTCTATTTTAGTAAGTGGAGCTGAGGATCATAAGAGAATTTAATTCCACATTTATTTTCCTTTTTAATATATTTACCTAAGACCTGGTTTGAAAATTGCTCATGCTATTGCTGGCTTAGTCATTCTCATTGGAAACGAAACAGTAACATTCAGTGATATTAGCATTTTTTACAGACATTGCTTCTCCAGTTGTGAAGATTTTCCTTTTTTGATTCGTGTGAAGCTTGGAAACTGAAGGTACTTTCTGGAAAAGCATCTACCTTTTATTTTGCTCTTATTTTTAGTGGCTTTACGGTGACCACTTTTCATGCTATACGTATGTTTTGAACACATTTCTCTTCTTTTCTTTGTATTTCATTCTTTAGGGTCAGAAGAGGTGCTGAGCTGCTGTGTGCCTGTCACTGGCCCCCAGGCAAGGTGGTTGAGAAGGAAGTGTCTGTATCCACATCTAGTCATCAGGCAGGGTCTCCTGAGGTGTCAACAATAGTTGCGTGCATTGTGCAATGACTAAACAGGTTCTTGGCCTACCTGCTTCTCTGGGAGAGAGAAAAAGAGACAGACAGGCAGACAGACATATGTATATATGCTAGCTGTGGGCAAAATCGTAAAGTAGAAAGTTTGTCTTTTTTGCCTGAACCATCATTTTTGAAATTATTTCTCTGTCCCCCATTCAGGGTCCCTTTTTACTTCTTTTCAGGTTCACAAGCTTTGTTATCATTAATACCTCTTGTAGGGGAAAAAAATTCTATTATCAGTTCCATTTAATATAAATTTAAGTCAGCCTTCTCTTTTAAGTATTTGCATTTTAAACTTTATCCCTGAGTATGATGTGCAAGTTTTGCTCTCCTGAGCATTTCAGGCTTTCGGGAACAAGTGGAGAGAAAGGTTTGGGGAAGAGACTGCCTGCTTGGTGCATCTGAACTTGGCCGGGAGTCAGTGGTTTTCCAAGTGTTTTTAGTTACACATCTTTCTGCTCAAGGTCAGTATATAAACTTGGTTTTTAAAAATGGAGCTGACTAGCCATAAAACAGAATGAAATCTTGCCATTTGCAACGACTTGGATGGATCCAGAGGGTATAGTGCTAAGTGAAATAAGTTAGAGAAAGGCAGATATCATATGATTTCAGTCATATGTGCAATTTAAGAAACAAAAACAAACGAAGAAAGAAAACAAAGAGACAACTCCCAAAACAGACTCTTAACTGTAGAGAACAAACTGATGGTTACCTGAGGGGAGGTAGGTGGGAGAATGGGTGAAATAGGTGAAGGGGATTAAGAGTACAATTACCTGGGGTGCCTGGGTGGCTCAGTCGGTTAAGCATCCGACTTCAGCTCAGGTCATGATCTCATGGTTTGTGGATTCAAGCCCCGTGTGAAGCTCTGTGCTGACAGTGTGGAGCCCGGACCCTGCCTCAGATTCTGTGTCTCCCTCTCTGTTTACCCCTCCCCTGCTTGTGCTGTCTCTCTTTGAAAAATAAATAAACACTTAAAAAACTTTAAAAAAAGAGTACAGGTATCTGATGAGTACTGAGTAATGTATAGAATTGTTGAATCACTAAATTGTACACCCGAAACTGATACAACCTTGTATGTTAACTATACTGGAATTTAAAATAAATGGAGCTGACTGGCTGAGACGGGAATGGAGGGTTCAGAGGCCTGTGTATTCACCTTCCCCTTTTCCTGGGTGCTGCCCTGAGACTCCTCTGTGGACTTTCCAGAAGTCACTGCATCACAATATAAAAAGCAACTAAGCACTTCTCACTTCTACCTGGTATGTAGAAACCTGACCCAGGAAGTAATATCCCAAATCATAACTTTTCTTAAGCCCATCAGAGAGCTGAGGTTGCAGGGCAACAGCTAGTATAAAATCTCCCAGGAGAGACTGAATGCAGACATTGGCTTATCTATTGTACAACTCAGGAGGCAAGAAGGAGGGTCTGCTATATAGAAGCAAGCAAACTGAATTCAGCTACACTTGTTAAATTTCAAGACGCTAAAGTGTGATAAGATAGAATCCCTGGAAGTCTTAGACACTAGGGGAGTTGGCACCCATTTGAAGGCTCTCCTCCACGGGCCTTCCTGGGTGCTCATAAGAAAGACTCAAGACCAGCCAGGAGATCTGAGAAGTCTCTTTTGGTGGTGTAGGCCTGGAGCTGGAGAAGAAACTGTCTTGGGCCAAAGACTTATAAGAGGTCTTTTACCACTGGAGGAGCATCAGAATTACTGAGAAAGCCCACCTCTGAGACCCACGGACACAGGGCTTTCCTAAGATTGAGTCTGGACAGGACAACAGGCATCACCTACCTCAACAGCCACACCTTAGGCAAGTTTGAGTCCCGATGTTTTAGTCACTCTGTTCCAGGTATCTGCTGCAGCATAGCAAACCATCTTAGAGTTTATCAGCCTAACACATAAGCAATTTACTATCTCTGTAACCCAGGCAATAGGAGCAATTCTCTGTTCCACATGGGGTCTGCTGGCACTGAAATAACCACGATGGCTTTTGCATTCGTAAACTGGCACCTCTGTGGAGTCGCTGGAACTGCTACGGGTTGGTTCGAGAATGCCCTTTCCCCTTGCCTCTGTCTTTGGCTTGGTTGTTCTTTTCAAGAGCAAAAAACAGGAAGGTGCCCAGCCTCCTAAAGGCTAGGCCTGGATCTGGCACCTTGTTGCTTCCAGTGCATTCTAGTCGGGGCAAGTTAGGAGGGGAGCCAAGATTGAAGGGAAAGACAGGCCATCTGTTGATGGGTAGAGCAGTATGCACATATAGGGAGGGAAAGAATCAATGGCAGCCAACTCAGCAGATTATACACTATACTAAATTTGCCATGTTTTTCTTTTCCTGCCTCTGTCTTTGGCTTTCTTGTTCCCTTCTTTCTATTAATATTCTCTTCCCATTAAAATATGCCCCATCCTTTAAGGTCCAGTCTGAGTTTCACTACCTTCTTGAAAAGGCTGATCATATAATCTGTCAAGCAAATTGGGGCACCTTTCAGAGGAAGAGGCCTCTAAAAGGACAACAGGCATAAACTGGGATTGTTCCTGGCAGACTGGGGCTTATAATAACTGCTCATGAGCCTCTTCTTGAATTTTCCATTCATGAATGATCTTTCCCTTCTGATGAATTTGTTTGTATCTCTGATGGGATACATTTCATTCTTCCTGGTAGTTTGAGTGTGCAAATAAGTCTTAGTGCTCTCTTAAATTGTAAATTCCTAGAAAGTAGATTCACTGTCTTATTTATTTGGCTTTCCCAAAGCATTTGGCATAGCGTGTGCATATAGTAAGTACTCAGTTGTGAACTAAAGAAGAGAATGGAAGACAGAAAAATACCAACACTGATGTTATTAAGTCACTAAAAATGTCTTACAGAATTGAATAGCCACCATCAGATCTAATTTATAGTAATTCCATACTCTTCACTAACCTTTCATATGTCCCTGGGCAAATGATTTAATATCTAAATATCTAAGTTTCTTCACCTCAAGAATGGGGGAAAGTATACCTGTGCTATATACTTTATGGGAATATTGTAAAATGCAAACGAAATGATGTATGCAAAAGCACTTTGAAATACTATATGTGAAAGTATTCTTATTCCACTGTGTTTATTTGTTTCTGATCGAGTGGTCCAGATAACCTCTTCATCAGTTGTTAAGTTCTTTCCAGTGGAAGTTCAGGTATGAATTCCTTTCCTCTCCCAAATTCTTAACTCTGGTTAAAATAAGGTTAAGGGGACAGTAGGTTAGCAGTAACCGGATACAATTTCCAGCCCAGCCATTTCCATCTACTGTTGAGCATGTGAGCAAGTCAGTCAGCTTCTTTGAGTCTGTTTCCATATCTTTAAAAATGAAATCATACCTACTCTGTCCAAGGGGATAGTGAGAGGCTCAAGTTAAATGTATGTGAAAGTCCTTCTGAAATAAGATAAAGGATCATAATATTAGTGATTGTTTCAGAATACTCCTTTGTTTTATGGCTTGCTGCCTTATGTTTGATTATCTATCTATCTATATATCTATCTATCTATCTATCATTGATCATTCTCTCTAGCTAGCTATCATTCTATATCTATCTATAGTCTTTCTTTCTTCTTCTTCTTCTTCTTCTTCTTCTTCTTCTTCTTCTTCTCTCTCTCTCTCTCTCTCTCTCTCTCATCTCCATCCATCCATTCATTCATCCACCCACCCACCCATCCATCCATCCATTTGTCCATCCTCCTATCCATCCTTATGTGTATATCTGTGAATTTGGAGTTATCAGATATTTGGAATTTTTGAGTGTCTTACATGCTTCAATATCTGAAGTGTTTGGAATTTCTTCTATCTTTTTAGAGAAAGGAACCATTTTAACCTAATGTCTTACATTTACACAATCACAAACTGAAGCAGAGTGTTATTTCCTCTCTCTTTTCAGGGATAGTCTCATGTGCCTCTTAAATAAATGCATCGACAATTAAAACTACTGTGATACAAGTTGGGTGGAGGACCTTAGCCCTTCCGGTAACCCAGAGTTGCATGGTTCCAGGTTTAAGTAATAAGCTGTTGTGCCCTTAATTCCTTACTTCAGCCTCTTGAGACACCCACAGAAGCAGAAGACATTAGCAGTGGTGCTTGGTGGTGGGCACACAGTGGTGAACCACAGCTGGGATTCTTGGTGGCCAGAACTCATTATAATGAACTATCAGGGTCATTTCTACTTCATGTCCTCATCTAATGGAACTTTGTTGTTGCCTCTCAGGTGGGAATGATATTGCTCCTGAGGCCCAGCATCAAATTTTCTGATTTTATGCTAAATGTTGCATTGTCAGCTGCTAACAGTTCTCCTCAAGGATGTATCATGATCCCTTCTCCTGTAGAAATTGAAGGGAAATTGCTCTCTGACCATCACAGCTTGGTTGAAGCCCTTGGGCTGGATTGTTTACACTCAGCATTCATGGAGGATTATTTGTTTGCCTCCTTGCACGGCTTTGGGTATTTGATGCTCTAGTCAAGCCATACATTCTCTTTCCGTTTTCACTCTCTCAATTTCATATGCCCAACATGGAATATCTGTCAGAAGTCTTTTTGGAGTGGTTCTTGAAAGCTCCGAGGACTTCCTGAATTATAAGAATTCACCAGGCTCAAGTGGTAGAGAAGATGCTGGTCTGTCTGCTGTAAGTAGGATTTATTTTAGGGCAACTCCAAAGCTTTTTGTTTTATTCTACTCAGAGTCAAGAGAACCCCTCTTGGGGACAGTGAAATATACTCTGTCACATTCCTCTTGAGCACATGTTTATATTTCAGCACGAAAGAGCCCCCTAAGCTGGCTAAGAATTTATCTAGCGAAGGTTGCATTTTCTCAAGTCCCTTGTAGAGTCATTCTGGTTGATATGACCTCTGGGATAATATACAACTTAAAGTGTTGGAGAATTTCAATCAGTTTACACATTTCTTGATCAGTGTAGAACTCTCTAGTCAGACATAATTACTGACGTGTGTGTGTGTGTGTGTGTGTGTGTTTTCATAGACTTTTTCTCTCCTGGGTAATAGGACCTGTACCCTTCAAAAAGCCATAGCACCTTAAAAGGTGCTGTTTTAGTAATGTGCTAGAGATTCTGTTATTTACCATTCTTATTTAATTAGTCACTAAGAGAGGTGAGGTTTTTCCCATTTATTTATTCTTAAAATTTTAATCATTTTGGAAGGAAATCTTTCTAGAATATATTAAATACTTTTCATCTTTTAATTTTTTAAAATGTTTATTTATCTTTGAGAGAGAGAGCACAAGTGGGGGAGAGACAGAGAGAGAGGAGACACAGAATCTGGAGCAGACACCAGGCTCTGAGCTGTCAGCCCAGAGCCTGACGCAGGGCTCGTACCCACGAACTGTGAGATCATGACCTGAGCTGAAGTTGGACGCTTAACCAACTGAGCCACCAGGCGCCCCAATACTTTTCATCTTTTAAAATAAAAAACAGTACATGTAATTTGATGATTTATTTTTGGATGACTCAGATTCATTAATTTACTGACTATGGCTTTTCTCAAATTGGCGTCAGCAGAATAGTTATCTACTGCATATTAATAGGTATCTTAGAAAAACAATTCTCTGTGATCAGATAACTTGAGTAAATACTGGGTAAACAAAATAAGTAATTTTCTTTTTTTCAGGATGACTCAGAGCCCTTAGCACTTTCTTGTGTATTTTAAGTCTCCTAGGGGAGTTGTGGAATGGAGCTTTTCTCAATTATGGTGGACCAGAGAACCTCCTGTATGTTACATTTGTTATAGTTCCTGGAGAATATATTTAGAACTTTTGGGGAAAATGTCTTAGTGTGATAGCCTCTAGAGCTTTCAATATATATGGGATTATTCGCCTTTACATCGAATGGCCCCAGACTGCTGCTGGATTTTTATGTTTCCTCTTAAAAGACATTTACGTGCATTCTTATTTTTTTACTGTTAAAAGGTATCACTGTGAGTGTTTTGACCTCCCCTAACTGTCTAATACTCTCCCCTCATCCCACTTCAATTATGATTTGGGTGCCCATATAATTGGTCATTCAAACCGGGATACTTTGGGAAGTGAAAAGGAACTCTGCCAATAGTTCTACTGAGACAATAGCTGTAAACTACAAGGCAAACAAAGATTGTTACGACTGACTCAAAATCCAGTACATACTAATTTAGTTGAGCAATAGAGGGTTTAATGGCTCATGTACCTGAAAACCTCAGAGATTGAGTTGGCCTCTGTGTGGCTCGATCAGAGATCTGGCTTCATTGACCTGGCTCCGTGTGTAAGGTTTATCCTTGGGCTGATCTGTATCATGGTGCAAAATAGTTGCAGTGTTTTTAGGTTTTGCATTTTGTCATTCACGTTGCAGTTTGCCACCAGAATAGAAGAACATCTTGGCTGAGAATTGTTAGAAATTCTGAGTTTTGCATCGACTAGACAAACTCCTAAACCAATCCCCAAGGAATTTGAAGTGCTTATTGGTTTGGATATGATACAGCAATTCGTGTGAAAGGGAGATGGGAATATTTTGATATTACCATGCTTATCAGAGAATATTCCTGGAGGTGGGACTCAGTGCAACTCAGGCAGAATGGCTTTCTCCCACTGGGGACCAGACAGAATGGACACTGGGGAGATAACCGTGTTGTCTACTACATATCCCTTTTTTTTCCCCAACTCTGTGAGAGATTTGGAAACCACCTCTCTGAGTTTATTAGAATTCCCTGTAAAATAATAAGAAGGGCTCAAAAGGTCCCCCTGTAATGAATGTGCATGAATACTGAACTCGTCACATCTATTTGGGCTGTTTAGAGGTTTGTTTGCCTTCTTCCTAATTCTCAGTTGTGTTCTGGGTAGATGAGGCCAAATAAATGAGTAATAGGTACATGGAGTAATTAAGAACGATTTGGTCAATAAAATTATGGAGAAAATATTAAGATATACATCTCTTAATCGAATTGTTTTTGAACATTTTATTACAGAAGTAATATATGTTCATCATTAAAAATATAGAAAAATAGAGAAGCAATTTGAAAATAATAAAGAGCATTTGTAATCCCACTGCTTTGACTTAAAAACAAGACTAGTTTTTGACCTCCTTCTGAAGTAAAAATTGCCTGTTTTTATATGAGCATTTGTATATGGGAATGGAAAGTCTATTCCATCTTTGAAAATCAGAAAAAGCAATATTTATTCTGTGATGTATCTGGTATTTTTTGCCCAACAAATGTTGCCCAAATTATGTGATGTAGTAATTTATATTATTACCTAATATTTTAGCTATCTGTTTTCCCTTCTGTGAAGTGTAGGTTGAAAAATAATAGGTTTCTCACAAAGGTGAAAATGTCTCTCTTAGACATAAATTATTTTCTATTTACAAAGCTGTTATATTTATTCAGCATATCTTAAAGGAAAATTGTTTTCAAAAATGACTTTCGCGACACACATTTCTTTATCATTTCCTCTGAGCCCTATCATGGATTTGATGCAGACTACTTTTTGAGTGGTTTATCTTTTGGCTTTAAATATATAGGGACTTGTTAGGAATTACATGTTGTAGTTTGGGGGTGTAAGTATGGTGCTTGAGAAGGGACTGGTGTGGCCGGGGGGAGCTGTGGAGTGTGTGACATGAGCTCCTGGTCCTGGTACTGCCCCTTTACTTTCACATCTTTGAATCTCCGCTGCTTCTCAACAGCATGAGGACAATGCCACTTGAACCTGAAGGATTATTTCAGGACTTAAATAAATCGTGACATATAAAGCTCTTGTCACAAAGTCGGAACTTAGTAAATACATTATTGCTCTTAATGAGCAGGTCCTAAGTGATGATTTAGACTCTTTAAGTTGGAGGGCATCTTAGAGGTCTTCTGGTCCAACCTCCTGTCAGTGCAAAAGTCTGTTGTGGAGCACTCCTGATAAATGGGTCTTCAGGCTCTCATTAGATAACCCAAGGGCCCTGTTACCTCAGAAGGCAGCCTACACATGTTTCTGGACATCTCTACTAAGGGTAACAGCACACATTTTGTTTATAATTTATAGAATGCTTTAATAACCATTATTTTAGCTAATCTTTATGGTAATTCTGTAACGTTGGTAGAAATTTTATTTTAAGAAGTTTTCCTTTACATTGAACCCAAATGTGCCGTCCTCTAACTTGTACTTACTGATCTGTAGAGCCCCATGGAGCAGACCTTATTGTGACATTCTTTCATATTGTGTCCATTATTTTTAAAAAAATTTTTTTAACATTTACTTATTTTTGAGACAGGGAGAGACAGCAGGAACGGGGGAGGGTCAGAGAGAGAGGGAGACACAGAATCCGAAACAGGCTCCAGGCTCTGAGCGGTCAGCACAGAGCCTGACGTGGGGCTCGAACTCACAGACCGCGAGATCGTGACCTGAGCCGAAGTCGGACGCCTAACCCACTGAGCCACCCAGGCGCCCCATTTTGTGTCCATTAAACAACTGTTTATTGCACAGCTGCTATATGCCAGGTACTTACTAGGCAAACTGAGATAGGGCAGTAAGAATAAAACAGTCGTATCTCTGCCTCCCTGGAAGTTATAGTTAGTGAGGGGTATCCAGCTACAGTCTTTAGTTCCAATCCAGCCCAAAGCCTATTTTCCGAAATAAAGTTCTATTGGAATACAGCCACACCCGTTCTTTTACATATTGTCTCTAGCTGTTTTTGTGCTACAACAGCAAAGTTGAGAAGTTACAGCAGAGACCCTGTGGCCTGTAAATCCTAAAATATTTACTTTTTTGGCACTTTATAGAAAAATTTTGCTGACTCCTGGCTTGGCAGATAAGGTATATATTATTCAGTTTTTGAATATATCAATAAACATGTCATTTCAAATTTCTGCAGTGCAGGGTGCTATGTAAGAGCTAACAGGGAGAACCTAATTTCGGTTGGGCAGTAAGTAAGGCCTCCCTGAGAAAGTGACATTTAAGCTGAGCCCTGGAGGATAAACAAAAGAGCTAGAAGATTATGAGGGTTTGAGGAACAAATAGGCAGAGAGACACCACGTATGAAGTCCCGAAGAAGGAAAAGAGGTTGGCATGTGTGAAGAACCGAAAGAAGGCCAGTGTGGCTGGAACCAAGTGAGGAGGGAAGGTAGGTGGTTTGAGGTCCAAAGAGAGAGGTAATCAGGAGCCAAGTCAGGCAGGACTTTTTAAACATGCTATTCTTTTCCTAAGGGCACTGGGGCATTACTGAAGGGTTTTAAATAGGTTTGCATTTTAAAGCAATTGGGTGAAGATGGAGAGAAATCATTGGATTAACTATTTGGTGAACCAGTTGCTTTGATGTGTGAAGGGGGCAGGGAATCTAGGGGTGACTCCTAGTCATCTAACTTAAACAACTGGTTGAATGCAGTTGCCATTTATGGGGAACCCTGCAGGAGGAGTAGGCTTAGTGGGAGATATTGATGATTTGAGTTTGGGAGATGTTTAGTTTTGAGATGCCATTGAAATACCTAAGTAGAAACGTCGAGAAGACAGTGGGATGTGCAAGTGTGGAGCTTTGAAGAAACGATGGGTGGTAGTGATAACTGGGAAGTCGTTGGCATTTAGGGTTCCCTGAAGCCATGTTGGTGGGTGAGATTTCCTAGGGTGATGGGTACAGGGAGGAGAGTACTGGATTCACTTTCTGAGGACTCTAACAATTTATAGTCTGGGTGGAGTTGGAGAGGGAGCCTCCTAGGGAATGCCGAGGAGGAGCAACTAGAGAAGTAGGAAGAAACCTAGAAGAATTGGTATTCTTATGCTTAGCAGGGAGTGTGTTTCAAAGAGGGTGGGTTTCATATGCCCCATGCTGCTGCTGATGTAAGGTGAAGATTGAGTGTCCATTAAGATGGAAACATGAAGCGCACTGGTAAGCTTAGCAAGAGCAGCTTCAGTCTAGTGATGAGGGGAGAAACCAGATTAGGGTAGATCAAGAGGTACACGAGTAGGAATTAAGGACAAAGAGACATTTTTTCAAGTTGTTTGGCTGTGAAGGATAGGAGAGAAGGCAGCTGCTAGAGCAGGAGAGGAAAGGTAGAGAAGAAGTTTTGTTTGTTTTCAAGGTGTTGGGCCTCAATGGAAAGAGTAGGAAAGAATAGGGTGGGAGGAGTGAAGAGACAGGACTAAAGGATAATAGATGAAGTCTCTGATGTTGCTAGTTAGGAGGGAACCTTGGGTCTACATGGAAGGACTGGCTTTAGGTGGAAGGAAGCACATTGCCTCCATTATAACAGGATGGATACAGGTGCACATTGGTTTGCCCATGTGCTAGCAGAAGAAGGAGGATGTCCATGGGTGGCTTCTAGTTTCTCCTTGAAATATGAAACAAGGTCACCTGCTACAATTGGGAGGGAACAGATGTCAGGAAGGAAATAACATGAACATGCAGAACGTATGACATAGTTGTTACTTGTTGCTGAGAGAAGGAGAGCATGTTAGAGAAAGAAGTAGGATTGCTAGTTGTTTGGGGGTGACGATTATAACTTTATTGTGAATTAATCTGTGGTTTTGTGATTTTTCTGCAGAAGAGATCCATACTTCAGTTCATAAAAAGAGAAGCAAACAGGGAGGTTAGGCAGAAGGGTGAGATGGAAGGCCAAAGGGCAAGACAATTTATGGTGTCCCGAAGTGAGTTCACGTAATGATGGACTGTGGACCCTAATGTAGATAAGGAGGATAACACATATACAAAGGGACACATGGGTAGGGATACAGGAGTTGGTGGGTTGAAGGTGCCCGTGAGATGTATGCATGCACATACACACACACACACACACACACACACTGTGTTGGTACTTGAGCTAGCAACCTGGAAGAATAGTTGACTACAGGCAGAGAATGAGATGTTCGGATTAGTGACTTTAATTTTGGTGATGGCAAGATCCAAGATTTGAGAGAAAAAAATGAAAAGGGGAGAGTCGATATGCAGTGGTTCAGACCAGACTCCCAACTCTGGTCCTAAAGCAAATAAGACTAGACAGCTGCAGCAGACCTGAATCTCCTGGAGATAGCCAGGTTTCTGCTCAGGTAAAGAGGTGAAGGCAAGGAAGCAAAAACAATTGTTCAGAAAAGAGGCTAAGGATGTGGGTGACGCAGTGGTCTCTAGAGTTCCAGAGGCCATAGTTGAGAGCACAGGAGGGTGGGACAAGTGGTGGTTGGCATAGCAGAGAGCATTACTGTGAGTAGGGGGGGAAATACAGCTGTGGTGGATTACACCATTAGTGGTCCCAATGAACCATGCCTCCCTGAATCATGTCCATGTACAATCCCCTTCCCTGGAATTTGCTCTGAGTCTGTGCCTTGCTTTAACCAATAGAACGTGGCCATAGTGAAGCAGCACCCATTCTAGAACTAAGCTTTTACTCTTTTGTAAGTCCTTAGATGCCATTAAAGAAGCCTGGGTACCCTGCTGGAGAGAGTACATGGAGAGTCCACATGGAGACAGCATGTGGAGAGGGAGATCACCTAACGAGAGAGAGAGAGAGAGAGAGAGAGAGAGAGAGAGAGAGAAAGAGAGAGAGAGAGAGAAAGAACCCATCTCAGCTGAGCCCAGCCCCCAGGCATTCTGCCTGCTGAATGCAGCCACTGAATGATTGCTAGTAAGGTCAATAGAAGAATTGTCAGGCTGAGCTTAGCCCAAATTGCACAACCATGATTTTTAAAAAAGATTGTTTTAAGCCCTACATTTTTGGGGTGGGTTATTAGCAACATCAGATAACTGGAGTAATATTTGGGAAGAGAGACCTGCATGGTAGAAGGTAACCAAGGAAAACAGAGAATGTAAGGCATCCTGGTGGATTTGGTTTTGACATTCCCCTAAAGTGGGTGGTTCCTAGGACATGAGATGATTCATCTGTGACCTGGACTGAAGGCTCAGGAGTTCTGGTTTGGGGCCCTGTGTTCCCCATTTCTGCACTGAGCTCTTATTGACGTTCTTGGGTTAACTACAATGAGGAGGCAAACGTGTCACCACTGGCCTGTTCTTCCATCGTTTTTTCTTCTGGTTAATATCTTAATTTCCTTTAGTCCTTTTTTTATATCTGGTTTTGGAACTCCTTAACTTTCTTATCACTTTCTGTAGGTGTGTTCCCGCTTGTCAGTGGCCTTAAATGTAGCACCCAGAACTGAACACATCAATTCATGGTATGGTTGTAGCTGTTCGTAATAGAAAAGGACGATTGTGTTTTCTTGCTTTAGGCACTGTTCTTTTTAAATTTAATTTCAGGTTGCTTTAACTTTTTCAGGCAGCTGTAATGCTATTGTCTCATATTTAGCTTGAAGGCAACTAAAATGCCTATATCCTTTTTTTTTTTTTTAACACAAATTGCTATTAAGTCAAATCCTGTACTTGTGGTGCAGTCAATTTTTTGAAACTAGGAATGGAGTATTAAATTTAATCTCTAGGTTTTGGTTCATTTATTTAATCTGTTGTCACCATTTTGAATCCTGTTTTTTTTTCTTTTGTATTGTCTGTTAGGTTTGCATTATCTGCAGGTTTGATGAGTGTACATATATCTTTATTCATCTGAATCACAGATGAAAACCATGGAAAAGAAGGTTTGGAGACAGTCCTGTGGTATACGCATGGAGATTTTGTCTAGCTGACACCAGACCATCAATAAACACCCCATGAGGTGGGGATACATCTGCCTAGGACTACCTCCTTGCCTTCCTTATACCTCTGCCTTTAGTAAAAACTCGGTGTGCAGATGTTATTTGAAAGTCAGGGGAAAAGTAATCACTCACTACCTGAGGGTATCATGAGAATGTGTTGAAATCCTGTTCCAAGTGATGGATCCTGAGATTTGTTCTTCAGCTACAGTTTCTTTAAGTTGGACCCAAAGTGTAGACTAAACTACTCAAAGGTGGCTTTCAGTTTTCCCCAGTTATAGATCCGCCATTTGTCTAGGTGCACATTCCAAATGTACAGGCTTCTCAGTAGCCTTCATTGAGTCTTATAATCTGTTTTGGATGAGGATTAATAGGTTGTAGTCCTTGTCAGTTAGATGTTCACGACCAATGAAGGACTTTGACAAGATTGATCAATCTATCTGCGGTCAGTCTTTAATCCACAAGCAGAACTGTAATTCAGCATGAATTACAAGCTGTTAATTCTTCTAAAGAGTCTGTGTCATATAAAACCATTCTGAGAATGAGAGTGGGTAAGAATATTTGATCTTTGTAGATCAAATTCCAATCCTTAATAATATAAAGCAGAATTGTCTTTTAGCCATCTTGACTTCCAACAGCATTAAATAAGCCAGAGTAGCTTTTAGATGAGCTGTATGCATACCCTCCTGTCAAAGTTAATCAAAAGATAAGCATCTTCCTCCATGTTGTTAGCAAGGCAGGTAAATGCAGTGGCTAATTACTCTCAAAAAGAAAGCTAAATAATCCTCTGTCAAAATCTTTAGCGATTAGATGTACAATATCAAATAAATTACTTTTTTGTTTAATTCTCAGGAGAAATAGTTTCTAGCTAATTCAGTATGGGGACACAAGAGGATGCAGTTTTTAAAAATAGAAATCATAATTAAAGTAGCCAGCTGGTCGTTCCTGCTCTTAAAATATTCTAGACCAAAGTCATTGCTATCTGTTTTATGATGTAAAACTCTAGTGTCTCAATTGCTTAGGCCCTTGAAACAAATGCAAAATTACTTCCTGAATCACATTTTTCTCTTAGAGTTGCGGGTTTTCTTATTGGCCATCTTTGTGATAAGATGAAATGACTTTTTTCCTTGAGATGGGAAGGGGTCACGTTCTTTAATTTTTGTACCTATATGGCATACACATTTGCGTCAGTGGAAGCATATAGATTTTTTCTTTTTTAAAATAGTTAATAAGGATGACGTGGCAGTTTGGAGAGTCCTTCTAACATCTTCTACTGTCCTTACTAATTTCAAAATTAACAGGGTCTGTAGTGAACCCAGCACTGTGCTGCCACTTTATTACATTATGTATGTTATTTTACATAGTCCCCTCAGAGGTAGGTACTATCATTCTAGTTTTACAGGTGAGAAAATTGAGGACTGGGGGTGTGAAGTAACTCGCTCAAGGTCATACAGCTTGCAGTGGTCCCATACAAGTTGTAGTGGTCCCACCCTCTCTCTCTCCAGAGTCTGGGCTCATAACCACTGCACCAAACTGCTGTTTTTCTAGTCTTCGACATGACGTGCCTTTTATTGTACATTAAATTGAATTCCTTTTTGAAAGTAAGCAGAATGTAAATAATAATGTATTGAGTGGCCTTCTGTTAAAATAAACTTATAGCCTTAATTTGGGAAGTCCTGAAGATATATTTTTATACATAATATGGTGAATGAACGTGAGACTTGCTTTTCACACTCCACATTTTTCCTCCAAGGCGGCTACTTCTGCAGGTTTTCTTTTACTTTTTAAATTTCGTGTGTGTGTGCGTGTGCACGTGCACGTGTAAAACTGTACTTTGAGCATGAAATCGGGGCAGTACCCTTATCCTCCCCCGTCCCCTACCTCACATATGAAGAGGCAGTGGATGTTGTCAGCATTTAGACTGGCAATATCTTTTCAATGAATACAGAAGGATTTGATGATATTCTGTGGTTTGTCAAAAAAAAAAAAGTTTAAATACATGCTTATCATCCTGTGTCATAGAAGCCTTTATTATGATTGATTCTTTCTGAAGCCATATACTATGCAGATGTTTTATTCATGAATTGTTATTTCTGCAAAAACTCTGTGGGTTCCTATTCATTTTCCTTGGCTGAATATGCCATGATTTGTTTTTTTTTTTTGTTTGTTTTTTTGTTAAATTTATCCTTATATAGGCAGTGTTATTTCTGAGATGTTAATGCACGTTGTAGCTAGAACACAGCTGTTTGTGAAACTTAATAATTGTTGACTGCGGTTTAGTCCCCATGAGTTTAAAGAATAGATATCAAAAAGATTGATTGTGCAAAAAAATCTCATCTGTGATTTTTGCGGCAAGACTGCTATTATACCATGACCCTAATTTCCTGTGGTGGCTGAGACGTTGGTGGGTATGGCATTGGAAATAAGAGATGCCACTAGTAACAGTAACAAGAGGGATAAAGTATGTGAGTGAACTCATCTCTCTAATAAACTTTTAAATATTGTATATTTACATGTCTGAGTCTACAAACCAATATCATATTTGCCCATCGTTCTTCTGTTGGCTGTACTCTTCTTTTTTGGGGGGTGGTGGAGGGATACGTCTTTGCGTTGCTTTCTGCTCATACAAGAAATGCAATGGATTATGAAAGATTTTGAAAGAAGAAGATAGGTTGCATCTGTTGGGGACACATACTTTGGATATTACTTTGCTGAATAAATGCTGAGTAGATTCCTTTACCTCTCTCACATGAATCTTGTTGCCCTGAATTTTGGCAGATGATCATATTGAACTCGGGTACAGAGTATCCTTGTGTGTGTGTGTGTGTGTGTGTGTGTGTGTGTGTGTGTGTGTGTGACAACAGGAAGAAAATCATAATTTAAGGCATTTTTTTCTTCTTCCAACCTATCACCACTGTGCTGTCTCCACTAAGTTCTGTTACCCATTCTAGACATTAAAGGGAAACTGACAAGGTGATCAGTGGTTGCTCTAACTTGATCCCAGCTATGAATTCATAGAAACTAGAGGAAACATTTCCCTTGCATGTACTTGGCTTTACAAACCAAGGCAATGCGTTGTCTTTATGAAATTCTCATGGTAGATGAAAAAAAACAACACACACACACACACACACACACACACACACACACACAGGCCCTTTTTGGTTTACTTATTGCTTCTCTCTGCTTTGGACCAAATTATTTCCTCTATCCCTCCATTTGGAGACTGCTCCGTTTGGTCTTTAGGTTTGTTCCAGCCAGCAGCTTCTTAAATGCACCTGTAAGTTGTTGTCTCAGGTGAAGGCTGGCATTGTGGCTTGTTTTTTTTCTTTTTGTAAATGTTGGTACCTACCTGACTGGATACAGGCAGCAGTGGGAAAGTGATTTTTGACTTGCTTTTGGTACTTGTATTTTTCCTGCCTTGTTTATGGATGCCTCTTTCTAGCCCTTTCCTCATATATACTTACTCCTAGAGTATCAAGTCATTAGAAAACCTGGCACTGTTTTTCCCATTAAAATGTATTAAAAGTGATGATGCTACCCAATCCTTACCTTTGAAAGCTGAGGCATTGGCATCTGGATATTATGCACAGGAGTCCAGGGGGATGGATTGTTTAAGGTAGTCAGCTCTCAATAGGTAGATTGGATGACTGAATTCCCTTTCTGTACTTTGTCAGAGAAAGTCTTATGAAATACAGCGTAGGTCACTAGCCTTTATTATTGGCATACTTGTCAAGGATACTTCCTTTTATATTTTCCTTACTGTGTTTAAATGCTGATCTACCTTTTACATAATGTTTTTGTGTGGCAGATTCCTTCATTGGGTTTAATAATGGGGGCCTCCCTTCCAGGGGGCTTGGGAGACATGTCTTCATATTTGTGTAAGATGTCTTGGGCAGCGCCTGGGACACAGGAGACATTCAGTAAGTGATGGGTGCTGTTTATTGCACAGCCACAGCAGTCGATGAGAGTTCCACTCTGATTTAAACTCTCTGAGTTTGAATCCTAGCTCAGCTACTCTTGGTTTTGGAATCTTGACTTTCTTTTCCTTTGCTGTAAAATTTCCATGCAAATGGTACCCTCCTCATAGATTTTTTTTTTTATGAGAACTTAAAGAAATCATCCAAGTTAAGTGCTTAGCACAGTGCTCGACTGGTCGCAAGCTATGAGTGAATGTCAGCTAATATTATCATTGTAATGAATTTCTGGTAATTCCCTTACTATCTTTATATTTCAGGGCTGTCACAGTTTTTGGGTTATCAACACTATGTCTATGATGGCCGGAAGATGTTATCACCAGACTGCTTTCTCTCTAGGTTGCAGATTCAGATTAGATATAGAAGATGAAATGGAAGCATAGCTTCTGAAGTATTTGACTTTGTTTTCTGAGGAATTTGAATTTTGTGAAGGAGAGAGAGCAACAAATTATGTAAACATTCTAGGTGGTCTGAAGAATATCTCCCCATCTCCCACTTATGATAAGACCGCTTTAGCCAGATATTCATAAAAAATTAAAAATTCTTGCTCTCATATTTCCTTTCCAGAGTGATCAAAATAAATTGATAATTTGTCTTCCTTTAAAGTTTATGCAACAAGGCCAGCCTTTGACCTTTAAAAAATGCTCTCATGGTTTCACTTGAAGATGGCTTTTTTCCATTGGTTTTAATCCTTTGATGATAACTTAAATTCCTCTCTTCCCAGTATGCACACATTTCAAATGTCTACGATTTTTCCTATCTTAGATGAAGCTTGACTAAATTAGTCATATACTCTGTCCAATTTTCTCAAAAATTAATTCCATTCCCAATTCTATTATACTTCTGTTCTTTCCCTTTAAGCTTAAAGTGTTATTTGCTGTTATGCCGTGCTCAACATTTAACTCCTGGGTTTTCATGTGGTGTCCCAGATAGAATATTTTGTTGCTTCTTTTTCTTCATTCCCTTCCAACTAGAGTGTCATAGGTGGATCACATTTTAACATATTCTCCTCTCCATAGCCAGGTTTGTTGGTTTTGTAATAATAGAAAGTTACCTTATTCTTGGAGTTGATTGATGGGGCTTCATCAAGTTCTGGGAGGTATAGTTTTATCCATTGAATGATTTCTTACTGTAGTCCAACTCTGCCATCCAGCTGCTTTTCCAGATCAAGAATCCTGAATCTTTTAGCTTCTGAGTGCTAAACTAAGGTTGACTGTTACAACTGGGGCTGGTTTAGTAAGAATGTAGTATTCACAATATATGTATAATTGAAAGATAACATGCCCTGGCTAATGGTTTTCAGCCAATGAAGATATTCTACATGTGGTACCATACTCATCTTAGAGTAGGTTGAATGATGGTCACCAAAAGAAATTTGGGTGTAATTTATACCTATTACTATATTTAGATGAAAGATCTTTGTAGATGTAGTCAAGGATCTTGAGATGGGGAGATTACCCTGGATCACCCAGGTAAACCCTGAACGACATCACGAGTGTCCGCATAAGAGAGGGTAGAGGGAGATCACATGAAAAGAGGAGAAGGCGATGTGAAGATGAAGGCGGAAAGTAGAATGATGCAGCCACAGCCCAGGAACTCTGAGGCAGCCCCTAAGAGCTAGAAGAGGCAAGGAAGGCTTCTCACCTGGGCCCTGAGGACTAAGCATGGCCCTGCTGGATCCAGACTTCTGGCCTCCAGAACTGTGAGAGAATCCATGTTGTTTTAAGCTGCCCGGTTTGTGGTAACTTGTTATAGCAGCTTCAGGAAACTGATACACGTTTATTCTCTCTCTTGATAATTTAATGGTGAAAAGTGGGAAAGTATGGCAGGAATTATCATTTTTGAGCTGTCAGTATCTATTACAGAATTAGTAGCATAGAATTTCATATTCGAGAAGTTAATTGGAATAGTACCAGCATAGAAGACAAAACGCAGTACTCTAATTGCAACACATTTCTTTCTTCTTTTAGCAATAGTTTGCCATGGGGAATGTAAGACTGACTGTTCAAGGAAATTGGCATCTTTGGGGTTAGGATGGAAAGGCAGCAGAAGAGGAAAAGAGGGTGATGTGATATGCAAATTACCAAGAGGTGTTCCCAGTTACTATGGTACTTTTCTGTAAGTTGCAGGTTTCGGGTTGTAGCACATTTCTTTACAGGGGAACAAGGCAGGGGCTGCTTTCTCTGACCATAGCTACCCTTTCCTTCTGGGACATGGTGCTCAGAGAGGGGGAGAGTAGAAAGCAAGTGGCATGGAGTTACCAAGGTGCTCATGGGCAGGTGGAGGCATGAGGGGTCACTGACTCTCTCCTCTTCAAATATTTTTTCCTGATGGCAGAAAGCCAACGGTAATGCCGATTTAATCCTGGTGGGGACAAAGGACATTTTGCTTTAAAGATGTCTCTAAAGGTAAATATTAAAAGAAGAGGAAAAGAAAGAAGAAGAAGGCAAAGAAACTTAATAAAGAAAAGGAAAGTAGAAAACCATAATTCTGGTACAGTTCTACAGGCAAACGGTATGTCTGAGTTCTCTTAAAAATGACCACATGACTAAAAATGAGAAGACAGGTACACGTACTGTGTCATGAAATCATCAACCTAATTAATTATATATGGTTGCTGTAATAAAATAGTTTCTTTAAACTGATTAGAGAATTTTTTTTTAAGTTTATTTATTTAGAGAACGACAGAGACAGCATAAGCAGGGTAGGGACAGAGAGAGATGGAGAGAGAGAGAATCCCCAGCAGGCTCTGCACTGTCACCACAGAGCCTGATGTGGGACTTGAACCCACAAACCATGAGATCATGACCTGAGCTGAAACCAGGAGTCGAAGGCCTAACCGACTGAGGCACCCCGGTGCCTCTGATTAGAGAACTTTAATTTACTTTGTGGTGTGAATTGCCTTGTGGTAAAAGCTGGTATCACCCCCTATTTAGCACTTCGGGGAACCAGAACCCTTGTGAGGTTGCAAGTCGAGGAAGTTTGCCGCGGACACGTGAGACAACACACTACCCCAGGATTGTTCGTTTCCGGTGTGCAGTGCGCAACGATTGTTCTCTTGGTCGAATCTGTGGCACTGTCTCATTTACAGTCTTTGTGATATTTAGGTCAGTGAGTTTCAAGATGAAGGCTTGCTGATTTAAATGTTTTCCTTCAGGTTGTCTTCACCTTTTGCCAGATTGTACAATTCACGAACATGAGGTTTTCAGGAGGAAAACGAGTTGTGCTACGCTTCTTCCGAATGGGGCGTACTGGTCGCATTCACCGTTGCTCTAACGATAGGGCGAGTGGTGCATCTGTGCCCGCTGAGTTTGAATCCAATACTGTTCACTTTATGTGCAGTACTGGCAGGATTTACATTTCTTTCTGGCTTTATAACTTTGGTACCTATTTTCCTCAGGCTGTTTTTTCCTCATCTCATGTGCAAAACTCGATCTTGGGTCGAATTCAGATTTATTTTACATCCAGGCAGACATCGTACAAGGGACTAGTAGGCACAGTGCAAGGTTGGGACCTGCTAGGAGGGACGTGCCTGAGTAGCTGTCTCTGCAGATGCGAAGTAGAAACTACAGTGGCTGGTCATGTGGACGTGTGAAAGGTGAGGCCTTGGCATGAGAGAGCATCCAATGCAGCCATGTGTCTGGTGGGATGCAGGTGAGACAGTGGGGGGGAGGGGTGCGGGTAGGGTCTTTGGGGGTCTTGGGCACTTCTTCACTTCCAGTCTCTGGTTATCATCTAGCAAAGCAGGCTCAGAGTTGCTGGGTCCTTTTGTTTTTTTTTCAAGAGAAACCACAGAGAGAATTTTTAGGTAATACGCTGATTATTAAGTCTGGGTTATTGAAAATTCTAAAAAACTACCACAGAATCTTGAATCTGCTGCCTACTTCTCCATGACTGAAGATGTATCTTTTTTTTTTTTTTTTTTTTAATTTTAGTTAGCTGACATAAATATTGGTTTCAGGGGTAGAATTCAGCAATTCATCACTTCTATACAACACCTAGTGTTCATCACAACGCATGCCCTCCTTAATGCCCATCACTCATCTAGCCCCCCACCCCCACCCCCAATCAACCCTCACATTGTTCTTTATCGTTAAGAGTCTCTTATGGCTTGTTTCTGAGGATGTATCTTGATTATTTTTTTCCCTTTCTCTGCCCTGGATATCCTATACCTTCCTTCACTCATAATTATTCTCATGCCATTTTCATTTCAGGGCCCCAGCTTTTTTCTTCACTCCCTCTCATTAAGTTTTTTCCAGATTGAAGAACTGAAAGATTTCTCTCCTTCTTTATTTCAAAGATTTGCTACAACTCACAGGCTCCTGGAGCCTGTGGAAGAGAATTTAGGCAGCTTATAAGTTTGCAGTATAATTTATGTTGGGAAACACTGGGAGAGACTTGGCTCTTTTAAAGCAAAGAGCTGAGCTAGAGCAAAATCTGAAGAGATGATCAGAACTCATTTAAAAAAATCTCCAGTAGGAACAGAGCTAGTGCGAGCAGATACAGTAAGAGGGGGATAGATTGGATTAGCCAGGAAGCGTTTTACAAAACTACAGACCAGTTTAGGCAGTGCGACATCAATGGTAAGTGAAGATGGTTCCAGAAATACAGGAAGTCTGATTTCTGTCTTCTAGGGTAGAGTTGCCAGATAAAATACAGGACACCCAGTTAAATTTTAATTTTAGATAAACAACAAATACTGCTTTTGTGTAAATATGTCCTATGAAATATTTAAAAAGTGTGCCCCAAACACTGTAAGGGGCATCATTGTACTAAAATATTTGTTGTTGTTTTCTATAAAGTTCAAATTGAACCTGGCATCTTGTTTCTGTATTGTTTGTATTTGCTGCATCTGGTAACCCTACACTACAAGCCAGTGCAAAATTCAGTGTCTCGGCCACAATATCCAAAATTCACAAGCTAGAATACAGTGAAAAATTGTAGCAAATTCTCTCAACAGTATTTGGACTGCTTGTCTGATGTTGAAGTGTCCTTATGAACTTGCTGACTTTTAAAGTGACCTTTACTAGGGGCGCCTGGGTGATTCAGTCAGTTAAGCGTCTGACTTTGGCTCAGGTCATGATCTCACAGTTTGTGAGTTTGAGCCCCGTGTCGAGTTCTGTGCTGACAGCTCAGAGCCTGGAACCTGCTTCGGATTCTGTGTCCCTCTCTCTCTCTCCTCCCCCATGCATGCTCTGTCTCTTTCTCTGTCTCTCAAAAATAAATAAATATAAAAAAATTAATAAAATAACCTTTACTGGAACTGCTACAGGTGAGGAGGCAGACTGATCTATGCCTGTGTGGGGCTAACATTGAAATTTTGGGGAGAAAGCAGTTCAGATATTTGGTCCATAATTGATCAAAGGTTCTCCAAAGGTGTGACGTTTTTAATGATGCTTTGGAGGTTGATAGATATTTTTGGTCAGATATATTAGCAGACACATAATGGGAAGTTACTAGATATTAGTAATGGCTAGTATTTAATTCCTATTATTTAGCTGCAAAAGAAATAAATCTGTTTCTCTAAATCTGAGAAACATAGCTAATTCCTACACAAGATATGTTCTGTAGAAACATGTGTTCTTTTATTTTTTTATGATACTGTCATAGGTATTTCATAATTGAATATGTATGGTATTCTGCTTGCCTTCCACTATTTATCTAATTTATGTGTAAAATACTGTGACAGGTCCTGAGGAGATAAGGAGATGTATGTGACAGAGTTGCCTCTCCCCCCCAAGTTTGGTCCCAGTTTAGTTTGAAGTAACAATAAACTTGGGAAAAGACCGAGTAATACATGATATAAATGTGTGCTGTCACATAGCTTGTTACCCTGTGAGTTGTAGCAAGTTTTTGAAATCAAGGAGAGAAATGTTTGAGTTCCTAAATCCAGAAAAACTCAATGGGAGGGAGGAAAAAAGAGTTGGGGCTTTAAAAAAATTTTTTTAATGTTTATTTATTTATTTATTTATTTAACGTTTATTTATTTTTGAGACAGAGAGAGACAGAGCATGAATGGGGGAGGGGCAGAGAGAGAGAGAGGGAGACACAATCGGAAGCAGGCTCCAGGCTCTGAGCCATCAGCCCAGAGCCGGATGAGGGGCTCGAACTCGCGGACCGTGAGATCGTGACCGGAGCTGAAGTCAGACGCTTAACCGAATGAGCCACCCAGGCGCCCCTAATGTTTATTTATTTTTAAGAGAGAGAGAAAGTGAGAAAGAGCACTAACGAGGGAGGGGCTGAGAGAGGAAGACCCAGAATCTGAAGCAGGCTCCAGGCTTCGAGCTGTCAGCCTAGAGCTTGATGCTGGGCTCGAATTCACGAACCGTGAGATCATGACCTGGGCCGCAGTTGGATGCCCAACCCAGGCGCCCCTAAAAAGTGAGGGCTTTGAAATGACAATGGCGTGGGAACAGTTACGGGTGGAAGGAGGTATAGGACAGACATCCAGGGCAGTGAGTGTCCATTGTAGCATGTGTGGTTGACTGTTACCAGAACACCTCACGTCACAACCAAAAATTAGTAAGAACTGTGAGCAGATGGATCCATGATATCTGATTTTGTCTTGATTCTTTCTATATTTTTACTTTTTGCTGTTTTTACTACAAACTTTCTTTAGTCCTTTTTTTTTTTTTTCCTTTTAACTTTCTCTTTTTGCTCCCATATGTGCCTTAATTATTTAGGCAATCCTATACTATATTTTTCCTTACTGGTGGGTAATGCAATTTACCTTTATCTTATACCTTTTGTTATTTTCAAAGTTCACTTCCTTAATCTTCTTATTCTTGAATTATAATTTTGCTTTGTTTTGTTTTGTGATGACTGGGCCAAAAACTTCATTCAACAAACAAACAAAAAGTATATTTGTATACCTGTCAATATAGAGAGGCAGCATGGGCTCTGAGGAAAGCCTGCTTGGGCTTCAGCCTGGCTTTTCTACTTACCTGTGTGGCCTTGGGCAAGTGACATAACCTTCCTGGGCTTTAGTTTCCTGGACAATAAAATAAGGCATTAATAGTATGTTCCTCAAAGCTGTGAACATTGAATAAGAATCATGTTTGGATCATGGCACACTAACTATTGTTATTTTATTATGGTTATTATTTGCTCCGTTGGAGATGTGGGGTATAAATCAGCAGACAAGGTCTGTGGAGATGGAACTGTTTTTTCTTCCTGATATAAAAGTGTTATGAAGAAAGCATCCTAACGTTATAGAGGGCATAGGTGGGCATATGAGGTGTGGGTAGCTTTGCATAGGATGGTCGGCGAAGGGCACCTTGAGGAGAAATCATTTGATCGGAGACCTGATTGAGGAGGGCAGAAAAAAGGAGGTCATGTCTGGAGGGCACTTAGCGTCCAAACACTGTTTCTGTTCTTTTTCTTCTTCTTCTTTTTTTTTTAACTTCAAAAAACCTGAAGTATATTTGACATACAATATTATATTAGTTTCAGGTGTGCAATATAATGATTCGGTATTTGTATATATTGCAAAATGATCACCTCAATGGCTAGTTAATGCTCGTCATCATACATAGGTACAGAATTTTTTTTCTGGTGATGAGAACTTTCTTTTACTCTCTTAGCAAGTCTCAGACATACAGTGTTATTAACTGTGGTCACCATGCTGTACGTTACATCTCCGAGACTTACTTGTTTTATAACTGGAAGTTTGTACCTTGGGACCCCTTTACCCATTTTACTCACCCTCCAACCCCTGCCTCTGGCAACCACCGATTTGTTCTCTGTATATATGAGCTTGTAAACACCATTCATTAAAAAGAAAGCTCTGGAGCCTGTTTGAATGCTGGTGGGCAAGACCCAGTAGAGAAGGAGACATCAGTGCCACTGGGGAGAGAGGAATAATGGCCTAAGTGCCATCTCTGAAGTGGACAGAGGGCCGAGGTACAGCTGAAGGGGTTGCACTGTCTTAGCAGCTGGGGCTCTTCGTCATTTGCAGAGGAACATGGACCAGATTTCCTATACAGTTGCTTTATTTTCTCTTTAAAAAAATGTTATTTATTTATTTTGAGAAAAGGAGAGAGAGAGAGCACGTGTGAGCAGGGGTGGCGCAGAGAGAGAGGGAGAGAGAGAGAAGCCCATGCTGGCTCTGCTCTGGCAGCCCCAAGGCTGGGCTCAGACTCACATACTGAACCGTGAGATCATGATCTGAGCCGAAATCAAGGGTCAGATGCTTAACTGACTGAGCCACCCAGGCGCCCCAGCTTTCTCTATGAAGAATGAGGTGATGTCTTTGGTTCAGAGGGACCTGCGGAGAGCTGGAGAAGAGAGGTGGGCAGGGAAGGGAGGGCTGAGTTTGAAAGAAGAATGTGTGAAATGAACTTTTCCGGGATACAGAGCAGAATTCCAGGCAGTTCTTATTGTCCATTTGGGATTTGTGGTCATGAATTTAAAATGAGACTGGTAAGCCAGGTTGTATGCATAGACAAGCCTTTTTCTCAGGAAGCTACAGGGACAGTATATTTTCTGAGATTTGTAAAGGTCTAAAACATACTTTCGCTAACCTCAAACAGAAATTCCAACTTCTCCATGCAATTAGTTGGTCAGGAACTTTTATTCAAGACTTGATGGGCTAGCTTGATCAGTAGAACCTTCTGCAGTGATAGAAATAGTCTGCATCTGTGCTGTCCACTATAGTGGCCAGTAGCCACGTGTGACTCTTGAACCCTTGAAATGTAGCTAGTGCCACTTGGGGACTAAAATTTGCATTTTATTTGCTTTCCATTAATTTAAATAGCCACATATGGCTGGTGGTTGCAGCATAGTTACAGATATTACTCCACTGTCTTCTGGCATTTATTATTGCAGAGGAGAATCCAAACTCAGGCTTTCTTTCTTTGAGAAAACAAAGTTCATAAATGATTGATAAGGCTTTTAGATTTTCAATTTTTTTTTTAACGTTTATTTATTTTTGAGACAGAGGGAGACAGAGCATGAATGGGGGAGGGGCAGAGAGAGAGGGAGACACAGAATCTGAAGCAGGCTCCAGGCTCCGAGCCATCAGCCCAGAGCCCGACGCTGGGCTCGAACTCACGGACCGTGGGATCGTGACCTGAGCTGAAGTTGGACGCTTAACCGACTGAGCCACCCAGGCGCCCCTAGATTTTCATTAAAAAAATTTTTTTTTAAACGTTTTCATTTATTTTTGAGAGACAGAGAGAGAGCACGAGTAGGGGAGGGACAGAGAGAGAGAGCGGGAGACACAAAAGCCAAAGCAGGCTCCAGGCTCCGAGCTGTCAGCACAGAGCCCGACACGGGGCTCGAACCCACAAACTGTGAAATCATGACCTGAGCCGAAGTCAGACGCTCAACCGACTGAGCCACCCAGGCGCCCCAATAAGTCTTTTAGATTTTTAAAAACTGTTAACTTGCTGAGCACATGGCAATCACTAGTCCTTTTTCAGGTTTTGAAAGTGTGACTGACAGTAACACACATTTAGGGGCCATACAGACCTGGGCTTGTATCCCAGCTGAAAATGCCTTAAGTTTTTTCAAAATTATTTTCCTGCAAGGGAAAAATCAGGTTAAAACAGACAAGTGTTTCATTTTCTCCCACTCCGATAAAATCATTTGCTTTGGTTTCTACTTCAAGAATACCTGTTATTCATAGGCAGGAATTCTGATCAGACTTTCCAAATGGTTACCCGTAGACTCATCCTCTTGCTCAACTTTGTTCTCCATCCTTATTCCATTTTCTTTGGTGTCGAGCCTGTTTTATATTGCTTCTGGTTTGAATTTTACTTCCACTGTACTTTTCATTTTACTGCTCGCTTTTCTTATTCTGCCTACTCTTATTTAATAGAAACGTCCTCTTGAATCTTGGTGGGAACAGCTCTATGTACCGTATATACTCTATGTATTACATGCCGGGTTGTAAAACCACTGAAGAGGAGGATTTTGCATTACATTCTTAGAGAAATGTCACTCTTGTGCTGCAGATTTTTTCAAAGCTTCCATTTTTAAAAGTTTTTGAGTAAAGGCAAAAAAAACTCTAGTATTGGAAAAGAGTCGAGATTTAAGGATTCCCTCTTTTTTCTCGGTCAGTCTCTCTGTTCAGGAATTGCCAGGTGTATCTTCTTAGGTCTTCCTGTGGAAGCTGTGTGGTGGAACTAGAGCCACAATTCTTGGGACATGGCAGGTCAGTGCTGGTTCTTCCTTCTTCCTTTTACATGGGCAGGTGTTAGTAGCTCTTTCTGGGAGTGAGGGTCTTTCTCAGGTTTGGAGTGAGCTGTGAGGGTGAGAGGGCCTCTTTCATTAGGCGGAATGTCACTCAAAGGAGTGGGAACGTGAGAGAAATCCACACAGTTCCAAAATCCAGAGAGGATAATACAAACAATGAGGTTTTAACTTGTAGGGATTCCCTAATTTCACTCTGCTCTGTCTTCCAGCATGAGCTAATCTCTAGGTACCAGGGACTAACAGTTCCTGTACTTCATGCCATTTTTTTTTTTTTTTCCACTCTGGTCAGGGGGAGGGAAATCAATAAATTTGGTCTGGGCTTTTCTATTCATGCATGTACCAAGGGAGTTATTGGTGAGGTGGCGGTGATGGTGGTGTGGAACGGATGATTCAGCAGGGCCACCCTCGTGACGCCAAGGCCATCAGGCAACATAGGCACCATCAGAGTATCTTAGCCATACTGCTTTGGCTCAGGTGGTCGCTGGCCTCTAGAACTTTTGTATGTAGTCAGAGGTCTCATTTTTTTTTCCCATTGTGAAAGAGTTTCAGATTGCTAATTCATATTTTAACAGCTTTTTGAGGCATAATTTACATACACAATTCACCAGTTCACTCAAAGTGTACAATTCAGGAGCTTTAAGTATATTACAGAGTTCTGCAACTATCAACACAATCAGTTTTAGAACATTTTCATTACCCCCCCCCCCCCAAAAAAAATCCCATCCTTAGTAAGTCGTCAGTCCCCCATTGCCTCCCCACCAGGTTCTCAGCCCTTGGCATCCACTAATCTACTTTCTGTCTTTATAGATTTACCTGCTCTAGACACTTTATATAAATGGAGTCAGGCAGTATGTGATCTTTTGTGACTGACTTCTTTGACTTGGCACAAGTTTTTCAAGGTTCATCCATAGTAGCATGTATTGACAGTTCATTCATTTTTATTGCCAAATAAAATACTCTATTGTTGGCATATACCACATTTTATTTATCCAGTCATCAGTTGATGGACATTTGGCTTGTTTCTACCTTTTAGCTATATGAATAATGCTAGTATAGACATTTGTATTCAAGTTTTTGTGTGTATTAACTCTTCCTTAAATATTTGGTAAAATTCACTGGTGAGGACATTTGGCCTGAGCCTTCCTTTGGGGAGGTTTTAAAATTACTAATTCAGTCTTGTTATAAGTCTATACAAAATGTTTTTAAATTCTTGAATAAGTTTTGGTAGTTTGTATTATTTCTAAACAATTTGTCTGTTTCATCTAGATTTTCTAATTTGTTGGCATCCTGGTTTTTTGTAGTATTTCTTTATAATCTTGTTTATTTCGGTAAGGTTGGTAAGTAATGTCCTTGCTTTCATTCTTGATTTTAGTAATTTGAGTCTTCTCTCTCTTTTTTATTGGTCAGGCTAGCAAAAGTTTGTAAATCATGTTGATCTTTTCAAAGATCCAACTTTTGGTTTTATTGATTTTCTGTGTCTTTTTTTTAAAATTATTTTTTATCTTACTGATTTCTGCTCTAATCTTTATTTCCTTCTTTCTGTTTGCTATTGGTGTGGTCTGTTTTTCTTTTTCCAGTGTCCTAAAGTGAAAGGTTAGGTTATTAATTGGAGAGGATTCTTCTTTTTGATATAGATATTTCTAGCTACAAATGTCCTATGCACTGTTTTTGCTGTACCCTGTAAATTTTGGTATGTTTCTTTTCTTTTCTTTTTTTTAAAGTTTATTTATTTTGAGAGAGTGAGAAAGAGTGCATGCGTATATGCATGGGTGGGAGGGTCAGAGAAAGGGGGAGAGAGAGAATCCCAAGTAGGCTCTGTGCTGACAGTGAGGTGCCTGATCCCACAAACCATGATATCATGACCTAAGCCAAAGTCAAGAGTTGGATGCTTAATGACTGAGCCACTCAGACACCCCTGGTATGTTTATTTTCCTTTTCTTTCATGTTAAAGTATTTTCTAATTTCTCTTGTGATTTCTTCTTTGATCCATTGGTTAATTGGAAGTTGTATTTTTTTTTTTTTAATTTCTACGTATTTTTGAATTTTCCAAATTTCTTTGTGTTACTGATTTTTAGTTTCATTCTGTTGTGGGCAGAAAACATAGTTTGTATAATGTCTATTCCTTTAAAGATATTTGTAGGCTTGTTTTATGGTCTATCGTATGGTCTATTATGGAGAATGTTTTCATGTGCACTCGAGAAGACTGGATTCTCTTGTGGGTTAAGTGCTCTATAGATGTGTGTTAGGTCTTGTTAGTTTACAGCACATGGTTTATCTTAAGCATTTGTGGAATAGATTTACCAAGCTTTTACTTGGGACTTACTGGTATTTAAATGTCTCTGAAAGAGCCAGCTGCCTGTTTGGTTGCACTTTCTTTCTGAGTTGACATATATCTGCATATACTGAAATTGATATTGTCTTAAAAAGCTAAACAAAAGAAAGATTAAAAAAAATTTACAATTACTGTTCTAGGATGCAGGCATTAGGCTTCCAGCGAGGCACATGGTTGCCAAATGCAGCCTGCTTATTCTTGTTCTATTACTGAATTATCTTAAAACTAATAGCATTACTGATTCTTTAAGAATTGTGCCACCCCAAGAATAAATTCACAGTTCTGGAGGAGGTTTGCAGGTTTTGGTCAGCATGAATCATGCTGTAAGTTTTTGCACTCATTCCTGAATATCTGCATTAGCAGACCATGGCCCTTAGTGCATGGGATATTCAACTGAGTTCAATCTATGCCTAAGAAAACATACCCATAATATTCTTGGAAATGTGAAATTTCTGTTCATTTCGGTTCTATATTGAGTAATGTTTGAATGTATCCTGTTCAGTGGAAGCATGTTCTCTTTCAGGAAACTGCTAAAATTCAGGCCAAGAGCTCCCGTTACTGTTGTTAATTTGGAATCCAAATTGAGACGGGCTCTGGCTGAATACACCCCGGAGAGTCAAAAAAACAGCTCAGTTTGACAAATTCCAGTGTTCTTATTGATGTAGTTAGTATTGATTAAAATATACTTATTATTATCACTAAGTATACTTTGGGATGAATTGCTTTGTGTGGCTCTTATATCACCATTAAAAATCAAACTGGCTCTATTTCAACATTGCTATTAATATATCATTTGGCTCTCACAATATGACTTGTGAATATGCTGCCCATTATTGAAAAAGTTGGTTGTGCCCAAAGCTGTCTTTATGTTTTCCTTAGCCCTTTCATTCAGAAATAATAATTATTTACAGAAATGAGTATTTTAACTAATAATTCCATATTTTACTTTGACACTTGACATTATTACATATAACTCCTAGATTTCCCCTCACTCAGCTACATGGAAGAAATATTTCTTTCCTCCCCTACCTACCGTGACAATGCCACCTTCTCCCTAATTTGGAAATGAAGCCACATCTCTAATCATTACTGATCGATTTTTGTCTGTTGCAGATGTTTGTTGAGTCCACATAAATGAAAAAGCTGATTCCTCCTGAGCATAGTTTGTTTTACAAGCAACCCTTACCTTCCAGTCTGTTGTATGTTGTATTTGGATATATTTGTTTGCGTAGTGGAAGGAACAGATAGAATGGTTTTAAATCCCAGCTTAACCACATTGCTACGTGAGCAAGATACCCAATTTTTCTGAGCTTTGGTGAGTCCTGCATAAAATGGGGATAATGCTGGGAAAATGATGTAACATGGGAATAATTGTCCAGGTTGTTGTGTTTAATGAGTTCATGGCTGCAAAGTGCCTCTTTTAATGCTTGATATACAGAATAGTCACACTTGTTAGCTTCCTTTTCCTTTCTGTTTCTCCTTTCCAGTAGTACATAAACTCCTTTATGTTGGTAGGCTTGTATTAATTTCCTCTGTATTTTTCAAACGTGGCCCAGAGCTGGAAACTTGGAAGTTTTAAATACGTTATTTTTACAACTTTAACAACATTTTCCCAGATATTCAAAACAAATCCATGTCTCCCTCTGTTTCTAACTGCACAACTTGAAGCAGTATTTCCCTCATCCTTGTTATGGGCCATGCTCTTTAATGAAATATATTTAATATATTACTAGTCAGGAACAGGCAGAATATAATGAGCTTAGAACTAGCAGAAATACTTTCATTTATTTTAATTCTATGAAAGCTTACCAGAAAACATCTAACTGTACATTTGCAGTTTTATCATTTTCCCGTGGAATTTGTAGTTTCTTTTAAATCATTTGCACTTTTCTTCCCTGCCTCCCACATTGCCGCAATCAATAGAGTTGATTGTATTTACTTCTCTAGTTGTAACTAAAATTCTATGAAAGGCTTGGGTGCTGCCAGCCAGATCATGCTGGAGCCAGGGATCCCATTTCTCAGTAATAAACTAATATCTTCCATTATTTTTCCTTCTTATCCAAAGCAAACGTGAAGCTTAACTTTAGAAACATCGTATTTTAATTTGACCATATTAGACTTAAAAAAGTTCTCTAAGCGTGAGATAAAAAGGTTTTCTGTGTAATGATGATTAATAACCTATTTAGATGTATTCATCTGAGGAACTGAAGATAATTTTGCCATTAGGCCATTTGTATAAGGGCAGAAACAGATGGGTTTTATTCTCAACCCTGAAGGCAAACAGATCAGACACCCCTTTAATTGCTTGTTGCTTGGGGAAGATTTCCGTGGCCATGGCTCCCTCCCAAGGACACACTGATCTTCACTGTGACAACTCTCAAATTTGATAATTTCAACAAGGCAAAAAACCTTACTGCATTTATTCAGTGAAAACTTCCTATACTGTGCCACAACTGGGTATTCAGAGTAATACAAAGATGAGAGTCTCCAGTGAGTAAGTCTGCATTTTAATTGTGAAGCAGAAGCAAGTTTACGTACAAGAATATCAGATTAACAAAAACTTAGAAATGTTAGAACATTGGTTAGAAATTGCTTATGACTCTTGGGAACGATAGCTTTAAAGTCAGGAATTTATGATTCACAGTATAATTGTCTACAACCTTTTGTGTCTTTTGTAATCTGTTCTATGGGATGAATAATACCTTTTTCAGAGGACTGTGTTGAAGGTGGATTATAAAGCACCGATCCATAGTAAGTGCCCATCAAGTCATAGTTATGATTACATTTAGCTTATGGATATATTTATAAATGAAGGTTCTGATCACCCCCTAGCTTGCCTAGCCATTACTCTAGTTCAGAGAGTTAAGCAAATCTCAAAAACAATATTTTCCATTATGAAGTAGTGAAATCAGTCATTCTTTATTGAGAGTTCATCAGTAATCACTTAGCTTTTTAACTGTCTCATGAATAACTAGATGAGTGAGCTAACCGTGCAGTTTATCAGAATTTGGAACAAAAACCTACATTTCCAAACCATGGATCAAAACTCAAGGAGATATCATTCATAAATACAGGTTCTGGAATATCAGGGAAGCAGCACAAAACTTATGTATACAATAAGTGCCTAGTTATTTATTGGTCAAAGAAGTAAATGGCCATTAGATTACAAGACAGAGTTAACTAACGCCATTCTTTTACACTATCAGAAAGATTATTCTTTGGAGTGCCCTTGTTAATTACTTATTGACTCAAAGAATTTGCAACCTAGAAGAGACTATTAAGTTTATTTATTCTGACCTCTAGGGTTATGAATGAAGAAACAAAGATCCTGGGTGTTAAATGACCTGGCCATAGGTAGGTATGGCCAGTGACTGAGGCAGGCTTGGAAGTCAGGATAGATTTACCAAGGGCATAAAGGAGGAGAAAAAGCCCATCTGTGGCCTACCACATAGTGCTATTGACTGGGCATTTCTGAGAGCAGTAATGGTCATCAGGATGGGCAGAGAAGAGAGGAGCCGAAAGAAAGAGGAAGTTTCTAAGACTTTAAATGAAGGAAGAACCTCATTCTTACTAATTTGTAGTGGGGTCCAGGGAAGAGCGGAAGATATGCAAGTATCACGCTTTGGTGACCACTCTGTGACCTTTTGACCTTGTAGAAGGCAAGTGAGCTTAAAAGACCAAGCTCCAGGTAATGCTCGTTTCCAAAAGGAGCGGGGCTGCAAAGATGACCTGTTGTGTCGATGTGGACGGATTTCCTTTTGGCAGATATTCCTTTACAGTGTTGTGGGGAGATGCAACTGTGTTCTTCAGCTCTCCAGGCAGGGAGAAGGTTAGCATCCTACTCTGGCTGAGGTTTGTAAAAAGGGAGAGAGATTGGGAGGTTGATAAGAAGGCACGGGTCTAAAGGACAGGGTCTGCTCTCAAAGGAGTGAAAGCCTGGATTCCCATCTCATTGCATTGTATCTTGAGAATTACTACTATGTACTGATAAGGTTTTTTGGGGTGATAGTGGGGTTTGTGGGGTCTTGAGCCAATGGCCAAGAAAGAATTCTTGAAGATGTCTTTGGTGCAAAAGGTGGTTTTATTGAAGCATGGGGACAGGACCCTTGGGCAGGAAGAGCTGCCACGGGACCAGCAGGAGAGACTGGTTATATGCTATGGGGTTGGAGGAGGAAAAGTCAGGGGGAAGTTTCCAGTGAGATTTTCATATGGTAAAGAAGACTCTCAAGACAGTGGAGACCTAGCTATTGTCAAGTTAAGGTGGTTTTCCCTGTAGCAAAGCATTAGCATTAAGACAGTAGGGAGTTCCTGGAGAAACATTTTACTCTGCCTGCCTCAAGTATTTGTCAATGGGCTGCAGGTTATAAGGAAATTTAGTTCTAATTTGCCATTTCCTTCTGCCTTTGTTTCCCACATTACTATGGAGGAGTGATGGAGACTTTTAGGTCCTGCAGGGCTGTGATCTCTATCAGTTAACCTTTTGTTTTTCCCCTTTCTTTTGTTCTTGGGCAGCCAGGAGTGCAGGAGGAATATCACACAGAGCCCACCTGGTTGAGGTCGGGGTGGGGTGTTTGAGGCCTTTCAGCTTGTCTTACGCTCCCTCAACATGTACTTCTGTCATTTATTCATTCAGCAAATGCTGGTTGAATATCTGCTACTTGTCAGGAACTGTTCTTGGTGCTGCAGTTATCACAGTCAACAACCACCCTGTCTTCACAGAACTTATATTCTGGTCAAAGGAGACAATAAATCCCATTTTTCCCCTTCCCAAGCTATTCCCCTTGCTATCCTGCCCCCTAGGGTCTCAGTCCTCCCTCTTGCCTGGAAACATCCGTGAGTTCAGCAATTCTATTTTATTTTACCTTCTTCTGCCCCTGTTAAGTTTCACCTTGTGAAGCCATAAGGCTCAAACACTCTTGCTGAACCCTTTATTAACTTGCTTAACAAACCCTAAATAGGGGAAGCTCTTGTGTATTGTCTCTCTGCATTCACATGGTATCTCTGAGCTTCTTGGAATTTCTGTAGGTCTCCAAATAATATTCAGATAAGAATTTGGTTACTACAGGTGTATCTCTTGCACGGAGTGTGGATGTGTGTGTATTCAGGAGTATAGAAATCAAGATTTGTGATTGAATTAAGTGATGTATGAGATTTAGGTCAGCTGGGGGAAGGGCATCTGAGGCTGGAAAACAGTATCTCTCAAGGGTGAAAGCAATGACGGAGAGCAAAAGTAAGCAGCGCATTTAAAAAGATGACCCTGAATTTTAGACACAAAAAACACTGAGCACTTGTAGTCAGAATGAAATCAATAACTGTTGCTGACCATTGACCAGAGGCACATGAGTTACAGTGATGGAGTTGTTTTCTTAACTGATTGAGCCACCCAGGTGCCTTGACGGAGTTGTTTTCCGGTGTCCTCACTGAAGGATCTACAGTGACATGCCAACTTGGTAGAGTGAATTGAAATTTTGGTTTACAGTGCTTTTTAAAGGCAGGATGAAATGTTTCAGAGGTAGTAAGGTGTTACTGAAAATGAAATTTTGTCTTGGAGAACCTCAGCGGCAGTGCTAATTTTTTCCAGTTTAACATGATGGAAAAATCCAAATCTTTCATGATATCGGTCGTCATTTCCCTGACTATTCCCATTAGAAAAGTGATTTAACCTCACATTTGGTCCCCAGGAAGTTGATATCACATACAATTAAGTTGTAAAACGAAATGGAGCTTTATAATGGAAATCTGAACAGTGAATATTTATTTTTAAAATAACTTACAAGGTGTTTAATTAGGACATTGTTGACATAACTTATTTTTTTATTTTTATTTTTATTTTTTGAGTTTTTATTTAAATTCCAGTTAGTTAACATTCAGGGGAATATTAGTTTCAGGTGTACAATATAGTGATTCAGGACTTCCATACATTACCCCATGCTCATTACAACAAGTGCCTTCCTAAATCCTCATTACCTATTTCACCCATCTCCCCCCACCTCCCCCCATACCTCCCTTCTGGTAAGCATCACTTTATTCTCTATAGTTAAGAGTCTGTTTCTTGGTTTGCCCCTCTTTTTTTTTTTCTTTGTTGGTTTGTTTTTTTTTTCCTTTAAATTCTACAGATGAGTGAAATCATATAGTATTTGTCTTTCTGTGATTGACTTGTTTCGCTTAGCATTATACTCTCCAGCTCCATCCATGTCGGTGCAAATGACAAGATTTCATTCTTTTTTTATGGATGAGTAATACTCCATTGTATTGTGGTATATATACCACATTTTCTTTATCCATTCATTAGTCGATAGACACTTGGTGGGCTGTCTATAATTTGGCTATTGTAGGTAATGCTGCTATAAACATTAGGGTGCATGTATCCCTTCAAATTAGTATTTTTGTATTCTTTGGGTAAATACCCATTAGTGAGATTGCTATATCATAGGGTGGTTCTATTTCTAACTTTAAAAAAAAATTTTTTTTTAACATTTATTTATTTTTGAGACAGAGACAGAGCATGAAGGGGGGAGGGTCAGAGAGAGAGGGAGACCCAGAATCTGAAACAGGCTCCAGGCTCTGAGCTGTCAGCACAGAGCCTGACGTGGAGCTTGAACTCACGGACCGCAAGATCATGACCTGAGCCAAAGTCGGACATTTAACTGACTGAGCCACCCAGGGGCCCCTATTTTTAACTTTTTGAGGAACCTCCATACTATTTTCCACAGTGCTGCACCAGTTTGCATTCCCACCAACAGTACAAGAGGGTTCCCCTTTCTCATATCCTTGCCAACACCTGTTGTTTCTTGTGTTGTTGATTTTAGACATTCTGACAGGTGTGAGGTGATATCTCATTGTAGTTTTGACTTGTATTATCCTGATGGTAAGTGATGTGCATCTGTTCATGTGTCTGTTGGCCATCTGTATCGTATTTATTGTATTTATCGTGTAGGCCCATCACATGTAGCTTTTGAAAAGCTATAATTCTGTTACCTTAGTGTAAATGATTATATTTTCCAAAGATGGCTGCCACGATATATCTCATATTGCAAGCTGTTGTTACATATGACATTGACACTCTTTCCATTGAGTGGTAGGATTCACGTCTCTTCTCTTTGAAGCTGAGCCAACTTTCTTATTGCCCTGACCAGTAGTTGGAAGTGATCCTATGTGACTTCTGAAGCTAAGTCCTAGAAATGCCATGTATTATTCTCTTAGGATCCTTAATCTTAGAATCTAACTACCATGCTCTGAGGAAGCATGCCGATAGGTATGCTGGCTGACTGCTCAAGTTGAGGTCCTATGTGACAGCTGGTGATCAACTAAATGAGAGAGTGAGTTTTCAGATGATTCCGACCTGCAGGCATAGAGTCATGTTCTGCCCCAACAGCCTTTCAGCCACCTCAGTTGACACTGTGTGGAGCAGAGACATATCCTGCCCAGATTGCAGATTCCTGAGCAGCATAGAATGAATGATTGTTGTAATGTTAAGCCACTAAGTTTGGGATAGTTTGAAATAGTCTATTCCTTGCAGTAGATAACCAGAATACATGGCTGGCCTTCCCAGACTTAAAAATAAGGCTTATTAGTCAAATTTCTATCCAAGGGGCTGTTTACTTGGTTTACTCATACTGGAGAATGATATCTTGATTCCAGCAGCCAGGTAGGGTCCAGGTGATCTAGCTAACAGATAACAACATCAATGTATTCTTAGTGTGGTGGCCTGAAGTAAGCCTATCTATATACAGCTCTCTCGCCTCCTAGTTTATGGGCAGGTGGGCAGGTTACTTGACTTCTTTTCTTTTTTTAAAATTTCTTCTTTTATTAATTTGGGATGATACTAACACACTTAACTCCTAGACGTTGTGAGGATTAAATGAATTCGTACACGTAAAGCACTTAGAACAACACCTGGCACTTAGTAAGTACGCGATAACTGTTAGCATCATTATAGTTCTGATAGTTTATGAGGACAATTCGAAGATTTGTTGAAAACAGTTGAACCTACAACTGATTATGACTGTCTCATAATTTTCTAGGTGTTCTTACATATGATAAATTGTATATGCCATATAATAGCTTTTGATATTAGTCCCTTCTTATCCTTAGTACGGAGCCCTGGTGAGAGTCTATCACCACTGGGGACATGGAAATGATTTTGGTCCAGACTAGATCCCCCCTGTGCTTTTGCATCTGCTGAGATGCCTGCTTTCTGCTGTAGGCTCATTATAACTATCTTTCTCTTTTCTTATGGTCTTGCAATACAGTCTTTAAGTATAGGCTAGAGGCTTGATTTATCTTTGGATTTCTTAAGTGTGGCTTTGCTTCTCTTGAGTTTACTCTGCAAATTGCTGGCTGTGGTCACATAATGCTGTATCTCTAACCTGAACATCCCCATCTGTGTTTTCTTTGCTGTAATCGATGTCTTCTGTGTGCTGCAAAGATAGAGGCGGGTTTTAAATCTCCCTTGGTGGGAAGAGGTGCTTCCTGCCTGGAGTCTGATTTGAAAATAGATACCCCATTGTGCAAAAACACAGACACCATGAGACTTCCTGGGTAACACCATTAAGTATACCCTTGATAGCAGCATCCAAGGGCAGTACTGTTTAAGTACTTCATGCACAATACCCTGTAAGTTGCATTGATGACACTGGCTGATGAGGTATAGGTATTGAATTTAACTTGCTACTTATTGGGCTTATATTTCAGATCTTTTGTGAATTATTTAGAAAGCATAGACACGACCTCATCAAATCCATATATAGCATAAGGGAGAGATGTAAAACTTGGTGTTGGTTATATTATGGAGTTACATTAAATGAAACGTTTTATTATGATATAACTATTAAAATTATTACCTACAAATAATTTCCTTTTTCAAAAACTTACTAGTATGTTGATTTTTAAAATATTGCTGAGAGTTAAAATTAAACATTATATGTTGTCAGTAATGTTATACCTGGTATTGTCATTACATATTAATATTTTCAGTTCTTAAATATATTTATATTACATTTTTATGAGAACAAAGCACTTCAACACACCTATCTAAGAAGGGGGAGATGTTATTCACCTCCGATTTTATAGAGAAAACAGAAGATCCAGACAAAGCTGGAAAAGGCATACATTAGAATCATATTTGACTCCAAATAACAATCAAATAAGGTTTCTTTTTCTTTTGTAACAAAATGTCAAGGGGATGGCATCATAGAGATGCCCCAAGTTCTTTCCCTTTCTTCTCTGCTTTTCTTAGCATGTAGGTTTTGTGCTCCTGGTTACAAGATGATGGCTGCAACTTCGGGCATCACACCTACATTCCAAGAAGAAAGAAAGGGAAGGGAAAAGTGCCAAAAGCTCATGACAGCTGTTTGCCCCTTTCTATTAAGCACGAAGTAGTTTTTCCAGTAGTCCCATTCATTGGACTTCTACTTACGTCTCAGAAGTCTTATAGCCCCTACCAGCTTCAAAGGAATGGTGTTAGTTGTCTATTGTTGCATAACAAATTATCCTACCTTTGAAGCTGAAACCACAAATGTTTATTATCTCCTAGTGTCCATGGCTCAGGGCAGAGGCTGAGCTGGGGGTCTCTGTCCTGACCCTTGCAAAGCTGCAATCAAGGTATCAGTTGGGGCTATGGTTTCGTGTGAAGACTTGACTGGGGGAGGATCCACTCAAGCCTCCTCATGTGATTGGTGGCAGGATTCAATCTCTAATGAATTGTTGGACTAATGGCCTTGGTTCCTTACTTTGATGACCAAAATTCCTCTGTTCCTTGCCATGAGAGCCTCTTCAGGGGTAGGGTTGCAACATGGCAGTTGACTGCCCTCAAGGTGAATGTGAGAAGAGAGAGGGTAGTCTAAAATAGAAGCCTCAGCCTTTTTAAACATAATTTTGTAAGTGACATCATTTCACCCTTGCCCTGTTCTACTTATTAGATGTGTCACTAGTTCCAGCTCACATCAAGTGGGAGAGGATTATTCAAGTACTGCAAGGTGAGAATCATGCAGAGCCATCTGAGAGCCTGAATGCTTTTAGTTGTGATCTTACTGTAACACACAAAGTCAGGAGGAAGTGGAGAATGAATGTTGGGTAAGGCAGTTAGCTGTTGTTACGACAAAGAGTGGATAAAGGGTACCGAGTGTGCAGATAGAAAGAATTGGATTTGAGTCCTAAAACTGCCACTGATGAAATGAATTTATTAGCATCTTTGATCTGTTTCTTCCAAAAGCACAGTATATCGTCCAAATAAAATGAGATAATATAGCATAAAAGTGTGCTCTGTAAAATCTCAATGAGTGTTAGCTCTTTTCTTTTTTTTTTTTTAATTTTTTTTAACGTTTATTTATTTTTGAGACAGAGAGAGACAGCATAAACAGGGGAGGGTCAGAGAGAGGGAGACACAGAATCTGAAACAGGCTCCAGGCTCTGAGCTGTCAGCACAGAGCCCGACGCGGGGCTCAAACTCATGGACGGTGAGATCATGACCTGAGCCGAAGTCGGCCACTGAACCGACTGAGCCACCCAGGCGCCCCTCTTTTCTTTTACTATGTAGGGGCACTGGAACTAGAATCCAGTTTTTCCAAAGGTAAAAGGAGTGATAGCCCCCAATATAACACAATGCAGCCCAGACACACAAATGATAAGATTGAGAGTTAAGAAACCTAAAATATAGGCATTTTATTGATTTATAGATTACCTTCTTTTTGAGTAGGCCATCTCACAGTCTAGGCAAATGTAAAGGACCTGTGTAAAGGCAAGCTGAGTCATTTCTGCCATCAGAGTACCTGCATCAATGTGTTTGTCTTTTTAAATAGAGTCTTTATTTTTTTAGCATGTCTTTGGGTTAGATAAAGGTAGCTCAAGACCTTGCTGCAAAGCTAAATTTTTGTCTTTTCTGCTTTTCAACCTTAAATCTAACTTACAGTTTTTATAATTAGATAGGAACCTGATTCTTTAGGTGAAATTCCTTTATATTGCTTTCCATGGATTGAATAATCAATTTATGTCTAGAATTCAGCATATTATTACAGTAGGATCGCTTGCCTAATATCATGGCTGTTATATATTTATCTAGTTATTCATTCAGCAAATGTATTTTGAGCTCCTGCTTTATGCAAAGCACCAAGGAAATTGCTGTGGGGGAGACAGACATAAAATGTAGTTTTGACGTCAAGGAATTTGTAATGTAAAAAGGGAAGTGACACGTGAACACAAACAATTATAATAGAAAGTATTCTGATAAACATCATAAACTAAAGCTTAAGGGGATTTAGAGAGAAGAAGGGACCACCTCCAGCTTGTGGATTTGGGAAAACCACTCTAGTGTAGGGCCAGCTCCTGATTAGACATTATGTACATTAAGCATTTGAAAGGAATACTCACGGACATTATCACCTTCTCTGCTTAAGTGCTTGAAAGACATAAATAGGAGTTTTGTTTATTATAAATTCAATTGGAATAGCAGTCCTTTTAAATAAAAATACTTGGGGTGCCTGGGTTGGCTTAGTCGGTTGAGCATCCGGCTTCAGCTCAGGTCACGATCTCATCTTTGATGAGTTCGAGCCCTGCGTCAGGCTCTGTGCTGACAGCTCAGGGCCTGGAGCCTGCTTCAGATTCTGTGTCCCCTTGTCTCTCCGCCCCACCCCTGCTTGTGGTCTGTCTCTCTCTGTCTTTCAAGAATGAATAAACATAAAAAAATAGGTAAAAATACTTAACCTCTCTGCCCTAGGAAAAGTAGGAAACTGCACATTTGCAGGAAGGGCTCAGCTCTGCTATGCGTAGGTCCTTTATACTGCCTACTGGTAATTTGGCCAGTGCCGAAAATGGGGTAATGGAGAACAAGGCAGGAAGAATGGAGAAAGACAAAAGGCACTGAGTAGAAAGGGTAACGTGGATAAGCTAGGTAGTCACTTCATCCAGTGTGAACTTGTAGCAGGGACTCTTGCAAGCTGGCGAATGCTCTGGAGTCAGACTGTAGGGTGTCGAATTGTGGTTCTGCTTCTTTGTAACTATGGGACCTTGGGCAAGTGCATTTCTTTTTTGCCTCAGTTTCCTCATTGATGTAAGAAGGATAAGAATATTACTATTTCATCGGGTTGTACTAATTAAATGAGGTAATACATATGAGTTCTTAGAGGAGTGCCTGATGCGTGGGAGACATTCAGTATACGGTTGCCATTATTGTTTGAAGTATGGCGAATTTGTAGAATGCCAGCCACTCACATTCAAATATAAGTACAAAATGCTTTGAAAAAGCAAATTGATTAACTGTTTTCAGTATTTCATCTCATCATAAAGAACTGGGAATTGAGCACATTTAGTGCATGATAGTAGATGGTGACTCTTCTGATTGGAGTCTGGAGTCTTGTAAAACAAGGGGCACTTTAGAAGCTTTGCTGGCACTCTGCTTAATGTGCTCATCATACTGTCTACTTGTTTCCTTGGGCTGCCACAACAAAGGACTACAAGCCGGGTGGCTTAAAACAAAATAAATAGGGGCACCTGGGTGGCTCAGTTGGTTAAGCACCGGACTTCAGCTCAGGTCATGATCTCACGGTTTGTGAGTGTGAGCCCCGCACTGGGCTCTGTCCTGACAGCATGGAGCCTGTTTTGGATCCTCTGTCCCCCCCTCTCTCTGTCACTCTCCAGCTCTCTCGCTCTCTCTCTCTCAAAAATCAATAAAGATTTAAAAAACAAAGACAACATAAATGTATTCTCTTACAGTTCTGGGGGTTAGAATTCCAAAATCAAAGTGACAGCAGGGCCCCTGCCTCTGAGATTCTGGTAGAATCCTTTCTTGCCTCTTTCTAGCTTCTGATGTTGGCTGTCCATCCCTGGTGTTCCTTGGCTTGCACTGTCTTACTCTAGTCTCTGTCTTTGTGGTCACATGGCCATCCCTTTGTGTGTGTCTCTATTTTCATATGGCAATTTTCTTATATAAGTCATATTGGGATAGGGCTTACCCTTATGACTTCATTCTAACTTGATTTACATCTGCGAAGACCTTGTTTCAAAATAAAGTCACAATCACATGCATAGGTACAGGTATATATCTTTTTGGGGACACAATTCAGCCCATAACACAGCATCTCTCAAAGCTGAGGCTTGCAGCCCAAGAACACATTGGGAGATGTTTTTATGAGTTCATGAAGACAGGAGCTGTAGGGCTCTAACTTTTCAGTGCTGGCCAGTACAGGCTCTTGCCACATAAACCAGGTTAGGAAGTCACTTTTACTCCTGGGTCCACTCATTGAGTTTCTTTCCACCTTCCCAAAGCATTTGAATTCATATCAAAGCAAAAGTAATTCCAGAATTATCTAGTGGTGATGGTACCTGCAAGATGACACATTTTTCTTTTGTTTTGCCCCCCTCCCCTCCACGCCGCTTTTTTAAATAGAAGAGAAGCTTTGGGGGTTTGGGGGTTTGTGCAAATCTTCAAGTGGTATAATGGGGATCAAAATGTTTGGGATTTATTGCTGTTTAGGGAGAGCAGTGCATTTTCTATTTAATTCCTTGGGAAGAGTCACACATGGGATCACAGCGGGTTTAGTAAATCATATATCTTGGGGCAGCAACCCAGATGGTGTAAAGCTACTGACCTAGTACAGACGAGTGGAGGCACGCGGCCGAAGGCATAAAGCTTGGCCGGCTTCTGCAGGCTGAGCTGTGGCCGTGTCACGGTCTACCACTTTGCCATTTGTCCCCGTGGATCCTGAAAACCGCAGATAAAATTTTCAAAGGCTTAGCTGCCTGTAATTTAAGAATGAACTTGGTTAGAAGTCAAATCAAGTTAAAGAAAATGAAAATGTCATTGCTCAAGAGAAAAATGAGCAATCTGGCGGAAATGCAGTATTTTAAAAATAGAGGTGTTTGTTTTTCGTTAGTTGTTTTTGTTTATTTTTTATCTTAGCTTTTGAGGCACATACTTTTCGGCTTTAATCCAGTAACATTTAATGGTTGGGGGAAAATAGAAAACAGCTGGTCTGAGACAGATGCAAAAAGCAGTGCTGAAGTGTGATGCATGGAAGATGGAAACTCTTACAAAAGCATTGTCTCTTTGGGGAACATATGACCAGTTTGAGGAAGACTGGAGCTGTTAACATAATTACCCAAGGCAGAAGCTGATGCAGGACAAGGGGTGGTCATTTCAGATTACATAATCAAAAACAGTTAAATAAAAAAAAAAAAAAAAAAAGATGTGATTTTGATATACACGCATTGACCTATAATTTAGAAGTTTCTACAGTTCATTTCTGTAGAATTGCTTTTAACCCAAACTTTCAAGAGAACTTTAGAGAACAGGGCTTTATTGTTACTCTTTTTAAGGTAACGAAAGGTAGTTCCCTTTTTGTATGTGTGAATATGTACTTTATGCTATCAAAAAATCATCCTTTGAATGGATGTTCCCCACCTTTGAATCTGTTTATTAACTTCTGTTGAGATACTTACTGGATTGGAATTTAAAGTCTAAAATGTGAAACTTCATTGAAAAAAGAGCCCCACTGCCAAACTAACTATAGTGACTGAAGGAAGGCATTCCTCGGTGATGTTTTACACAACTTGGGTGTTGGGGCTATTATTCTCATATGCAACAACATAACTAGGAGAAAAGGAAGCCTGATACAAAAAAAGTGTATATTGGATAATTCCCACTTATAGAAAGTTCACACATAGGCAAAACCAATCTATAGTGTTGAAACTAAGAATAGTGGTGTACTTTGGGGAGACGTAGTGATGTGGGCTTCCCACAATGAGGGCTTCCCAGCTTCTGGTAGTGCTCTTGTCTCTTTAACTGGGGGTTGATGACCTAAGAGTGCTCATTCTGTGAAAATTCCTCAAGCTGAATATTTAATCATTTGTGTATTTTTCTGCTACATTCATGTTACACTGTAAGTTAAAACGCTATGTTATAGAGCAATGGACTTTTCAGAACTTTTCTTAAGATAATTTTATCCTAAAGGAATTTAAATTTTGTAGGCTTGGTGATGTATCCTGATGAAAATCTGACCTGATCCGAAGCATGGGAGATTTGGGAATGCTAATGTTTATATTTTGTTTTTTCATAATTGCATCAAAATCGAGAAATCTTTCTCTGGGAGCTGTCCATTGATGTTCCTTGTAATTAGCAACCTGCTTCTGTTTCTGCAATTATATTTTCAGTCATCATCTAAGTGTATTCAAAGGCCCCAGTGGGGGGTCAGAATTAGCTACAATTTATGTTCAGCTCAAAACATAGAATTTGTTTCTCAAATTTCTCATTAGCTCACAGTTCATAAACTGCGAATGTATTTATATGTGTATGTGACTTTTAGGAATCTGAGGGTTGGATGAAAGAGAAACATGAGAATATGGAGGAGGTTTGGGAGAGTTCAAGAAGAGTGGGGGTGAGTGTAAATAATGAAGACACAAGTCTTCTGATGTTCATTTAAAAGCATGACAATGGGATGTGCTTTGGGCTGGACATATGATACATCCAGTGAGGCGTTTGTATTTAACTCCTGTTGAGTGAATGAATTTAGCAGTTCAAACTATAGAAGTGGCGGTGGTTTAAGGAATTTAGATTTTGTTTTAAACACTGCTCATTTAAAATACTTTGGTTGAAGGGGAGTGAGAGGTACAGGCTTCCAGTCATGGGATGAATTGGTCATGGAAATTAAAGGTACAGCATAGGGAATGTAGTCAATGATACTGTAATAGTGTTGAATGGTGACAGATGGTAGCTACACTTGTCGTGAGCATAGCATGACATACAGAGTTGTCACATCACTATGTTGTACACCTGAAAGTAATGGAAGATTTTGTTTCAACTGCACTTCAATTAAAAAAAAAAACAACTGTGGGTTCTTTCCTAGGTGAGGGGTATAAAATATATAATATAATATAATATAATATAATATAATATAATATAATATAATATAATATAACATAATACAAAAGTCTGCTCATCAAGAACTTTTCCTGCTTATCAAGAACTTATCTTTTGGTTGGAGAAACAAGGCATTTAGAGCTAAGACATTTAAATTTTTTTTTTCAACGTTTTTATTTATTTTTGGGACAGAGAGAGACAGAGCATGAACGGGGGAGGAGCAGAGAGAGAGGGAGACACAGAATCAGAAACAGGCTCCAGGCTCTGAGCCATCAGCCCAGAGCCTGATGCGGGGCTCGAACTCACGGACCGCGAGATCGTGACCTGGCTGAAGTCGGACGCTTAACCGACTGCGCCACCCAGGCGCCCCTAGAGCTAAGACATTTAAATGAAATGTATGTGCAAGATAAGTCGTGTAAATACACATAGTAAGACTGTTTGACCCTGATAGAGCATTGTGTACCAACTGAGTGACAAAGACTCCTTTCTAATAGAAAAATGCAAAGGACTGGACCATCTATGTGGCAAACTTGAGTCAGTTTGGCTCCAGGACTTGGCTCACAAACAGCTTTGCAGTGACTGCCTCAGGTTGCATCACTGTATATGTCTGTTGACTGTTAACGACCAAAATGTTTTCGCAACTTTTTGCCCCCTCTCCTGCTGATATCCTGGCCTAACTCTCAGTCTTGTCTCTCTCAAATCATTGGCATGCCTCCTCTGTGTTTCACAATTGACCAGAATGTACATATTATGTTTAGTAACATTTTTAGTAATTAATTTCCTGACATTTTTCTGTAACAATTTATTCCTTATATTATTTGGTTACTCTTTGATTGTCTTTTCATATGACACTAATTTTGTGTTATTTTCTACAAAAGCACAAGAAAGATAAAATTAAGTTTTCTAGCATGGTAGATGGAAATTTCTTTCTATTAGTACTAGCTGGGATTCATAAAACTTAAGTTCACACACACATATATTTGCTATTTGTAGTACTACGATAGGTTTGTTGTATTTATAATTGAATATACCCACATTACTGAATATATTCCAGACAGAGGATTCTTTCCATTTAGTGTAGGCACTGATGAAAACTGAATTGAATCCTTTACTTACAATTTGAGACACCTGATGATTGGAAGGATTTTCTACATATTCGTTTCTGGTTCTATAATTTCCTTCTTTCTTTTTCTTTTAAATGTTTATTTTTTGAGAGAGAGAGAGAGTGAGCACAAGTGGGGTAGGGGTGGGGGGGGGTAGAATCCCAAGTAGACTTCACACTCGGGGCAGAGCCTGACCTGGGGCTTGATCTCACAACCATGAGATAATGACCTGAGCTGGTATGAAGAGTGGGATACTTAACCGACTGAACCACCCAGGTGCCACGAGGTTCTATACATTTCAAATCCTGTTTCTCCTCCACTACCCACATACTTCTGGTGCCAAGTTTGGCAAGAGGCATTCTTGTGTCATCACCTATGGGGGGGAGTGGTGAGTTGGGATAATGGGCAGTAGGAATATCCTGGGCATTTCTAGTCTGGTATAGCTATCACTGTCTTTGGAAGTGACCTCAAAGTCCATATGTAAACTAATGTAGAATTCCCAACTCAGTTTGCCCTTATTGGCGTCCAAAAATGCCCATGGCTATTTCAGAACCACTCAATACAAGGGGAAGCTGGATGAAAGGGAAACTGGAGTGGAAGTCAACAGCAGTCAGAACAGGTGCAGTTAAAGATCTGATTTTTACAAATTTTGTAAAAACATATGGTCATGTGAATATAATTTGGGAACTCTTTTCATGTCTTGGAAAAGGCTCTAGTAAATGATGGGCCCTGAAGATTACACTTTCTTAGGGACTTAATATGCATATGTCTCTGTGATCAGCGATTGCACTTTTCAAGAATTTACCCTAAGTTAAGTTTGTGCTAAGAATCAATGATAGAAAACAATTGTTGAGTTCTTACTATGTACCAGACACTTTGTTAAGACTTCATTTTGATTTTTTATGATGAGCATTTTGACCAGTTTATAACAAAAAAATTTATTTCTATTTTTGAAAAATTCCAGAGAATAATACCAGGATTTAGAGGATTTGAATTTAGACGATGTTGAAATTATGATCATTTTTTCTTTACCCTTTCACTTTATCCTGTGTATGAACCTGTGCATTAGATTTATGTGCCAACACCTTATTGAATGCTAAGCAATGTTCCAGGCCTTCAAATCTCTGCCTTTATGAAGCTTATATAAATAAGTCAACAAATAAGATGAATAAGTAAAGTCTCTAATACGTTAGATAGTGTTAAGTACTAAAGAAAAACAGTATAGGAGGCAAGGAGGTAAGAAATGTACATGTGTTGGGGGTAAAGATTAACATTTAAATGAATCAATGCATGGAGAAGGTGACATTTGAGTAAAGACTTGAAGGAATTAGGCAGCTTTGTGGGGCATAGTAAGGATTTTGGCTTCTTCTTTGATTGCATGGGAAGCATTTGGAACATGCTGAGGAATCACATGATCTTATTTTTGAAAGCATCTCTCTGGCTGCTGGGTTGAGAATAAAAGAGGTCAAGGGCAGAATAGGGAGATGGGTTAGCAGGTATTCTAGGGATCTGACAGTCATGAGCTGACAGGGATCTGACAGGGAGTCATGGAGATGTGGTCTAGGGAGGCAGGGCTATAGATGGTGAGATGAAACCAGATTTTGTGTTTGGTTTTTAATGGTAACATAGACATCCAAGTGGGGGATTCTAAGGCTGTCACAGCACAGTTCTTAAGAGCCAACTCCAGACTCCAGTGGTCAGACTGACTTTTCAGTTTCTTCCATTCAAGATGATTTAGAGGGACTTTTGTACATGTCTCATGGTTATTTCTTCCTTTAGAACTGGAAAGACAAAAATAAATGTTCTAAAGTTTGTGTGGAAAGATCTAACTGCAAATAGATTCAAATTGTGCATGCTCTGTCTTCTAGTCAGTTGTTATTAAGAAGTAACCTGCAGGTATGGGGTGATGTCCGGATGGGGTATTCTTGTTTGTTTGTTCATTTAGGATTTTTAAGGTTTATTTTATTTCGAGAGAGAGAGAGAGACAGTGCCAGGGAGAGGGAGAGAATCCTAAGCAGGTTCTGCACTGTCAGCACAGAGCCTGATGTAGGGCTTCAGCCCATGAACCATGAGATCATGACTCGAACAAAATCAAGAGTTGGACACTTAGCTGACTGAGCCACCTGGGTGCCCCTAGAATTTTTATATTGTAGCCACTGCAGTTGCTTGTTTAATATTTAAACAAGAGACAAAAAGAAATTAAGAGCAAGAAAAAAGAATGCCCTCAAACCCTGGAATCTGGGAAAACTGTAGACTTGAATATTCATTACACCATAGGATCTTCTTATGTAATTTTAATGCTTAGGTTAAATTAGGATGATAGTAAAGAAAAGCCACAATGATCCAAGTAGATGATGTGCTTTTCCTTGATATATACCATTGGAAAAGGCAATAACACTATCTATAAAATTGTTTCAGTGTTATGTTACATGAGGTCTTTTATTGAATGGCATTAGAATAAATTGCCATTTAAGGTAACAGGATGACCTTTCCTGGAGTTCTTTAAAAATAGGATAAACACTGGCAGAGCTGTGATGTTTTGATTTAGGTCAATAGAGGTCAGATTACTTGACAGACCGGGGGTCCTTTGATTTAGTAAGATGAATTCTACAGAATTCAAAAATCTTTTCCAAATATACTCATCTAACATGGAGGCAGCAGGCTCTGAACCAAGGGAAATGCAGATGTCTTTAGCAAACTGCAAGAAAGGTTTTGAAGTGCGTTTTCCTTTTTTTTTTTTAAGTTGTCATGTCAGTCCGAAAAATAAATAAATAAAATAAGTATCCCAAGACTCTGAATAAGCTAGAGAGTGTTTTTGGTTTTGTTTTGTTTTTTTTTTTTTGCTGGTGGTGGTGTTAAAGGATGCCTTTAAAAAAATGCTTTCAACCATAGTTCTCCTGAAAATAACATAGTTTTACATGACACACAGATTTATAAAAATTACATGTTACTGTGTTTATGGAAGAAGAATGATGGGCTATTTTTTTAGAAAGAAAGTGAAGCAACTTTTTGTGAAAATACCACATAGGTGGTATTGAAATAGAAGTCAGACTTTAAGGGCTCTGGGGGTCCTAAGGTCTGCTTTCACTCAGTGTCTTAATAGTTACGTGATGCTTCAGAGCTAACTTTAATACTACCATTATATCTCATTTTCTTTTATCTTCCCCTCTCACTCAAGCCCCCTTTTGGGGGGTCAGGGATTCCTATGAGAATCTGAAGGCAGCCATGGAAACTCTCCCATCAAAAATGCACATACGTTCATAGCAGATTTTCATGTAAATTCAGGGGTGTTTCACGGTTTCTAGAGACCATCTGTGGACCTTAACCGAGTGTGAGTGAATTGGAATGTGTCAGTAAGAAGATGGGGCTACAAAATATGCCATGTGAGCAATGGTTAGAGCATCAATCACAGTGTGATTACCTAGAAAAAAAAGCTTCGGAGATAGGCCAACAATGGGCCATCACATGTATTTGAGGACCTGTCATGTGGAAGGAATATGTTTATTCTGGGTTGCTTTAGAGCTAGGCAGGCCAATACTTCAGCCACTGGCCACCGGTGGCCATTTAAATCAAATCAAAATAAAACAAAAAATAAAAAGTTAAATAAAACAAAAAATTCAATTCTTCAGTCATGGCAGCCACATTTCAAGTGAGCAGTGGCTGCGTGTGGAGAGCGGCTACTGAATTGAGCAGTGCAGTACAGAATATTTCAACATCGCAGAAAGATGTGTTGGACAGAGCTGCTCACATTTTAAACGGAGTGGATTATGGAAAGGCAGATTTCAGCTCATTATGAACAAAAACATTCTAACAGTTTAACTCCCCAGTGCCCATTCTGTTGAACTAGCTGCCTCCAAGAACAGTGAGCTTCCTGTCACTTGACTCGTCCAGAGACTAGATTGCTACCTATTTGGAATGATGTAGAAGATTCCCATTCAGAACATTAAGGTGTTTAGATGGGAAGAGGACTCAGTGATTGAACTTTTTGGTTGGTTGGTTTGTTGGTTTGTATTCCACTCACTAGCAAATGTTGTAACAACAGGGTCCTCACGGATCTTGTTGAACAACACATTTCTGATTTTGGTGTAAACCAACTTTTTTGCTGTTCTTTTGTACTACCTTGCACTGAAAACTACAGTGCAGCCAAGCTCAATGGAACATGCTCTTATATTGGATTGGTTGTGTTGGAACCTGTTCTCCTCACTACCGCTTTCAAGTCTTTGCCATTGCTGTGTCCTTCATCAAAGTGACATTTCTTCACAACCTTAATTCTACTTGTTTCCTAACTTCTGCTCAAACCCCAGAATACTTTAACATATTGCCATTCCTTTTCTTTGCTGAATCACCTTATTACAGTGTACTCAGACGTATACACTCTTTATGACTATTCCATTTTGTTTTGCCACTCTGATTAGCTTCTTAAAGGCTGAGGTTACTGGTTTTGTGTGTATGTACTTTTTCTCTCTAACTAGAGTATAAGTTCTCTGAGAGCTGAGGCCATAGCTTTCTTCATAACCATATCCCTACTGTTCAGTACATGGCCTACTATCATATAGGTGCTTAATAAATATTTGTTGAGTGAATGAATTTTTATCTTCCAGAGTACCTGGTACCATGCTATGTTTGTCATGAGTTTTCAATAGATATTTCCCAGCCAAACATTTATGTTCTCTAATAAAAATAAATATTAAAATAGGAGTATGGAAAGACTGGAAGGAGCTCCAACATATAAAGAGCTTGGAAGTCCTCACTCCTGTCCTTACAATCCTGGACGAACTGAGGTCAGTGACTTTTCTTAGACCCATCAGTAGTCACGGGACAAATGCCACTGAAATCTGGAGAAATGTAAATCCAGGCAGTCACAAATAAAATTTGCTTGCCTGAGGCTGATGTAGAGACAGCCACAACCTGGGACGATCACTTAAATAGTGATTTTTGATGAGTTGCTGGAGGCTGAGTATAGTTTAGCTTGAGAGTGAGAAATTCCTGGTCATTGCAGTTTCAGAGAGATCTCACACCTAGATGGAGTTTGTTTCTAGGAATTCCATCAACTTCTCACAGTGAAGAGCCAAGAAAGACAGTCTCTTGGCTCTGACAAAGGGAGGGAAAAAATAACCATTGTGAAATACTCCCTGAGCATTCTCTAGCATAAAGGTCTACTCTCCAGGGGACATGACTCCACCAGTCTTATACCACCTGGTGAAAGGACATTTCTCTGACTCAAACCGTTGCTAGCTTTTTTTGTGTCCCCTAAGGGTGAAGGGGAAAAAAAGCTAAGCAACACTTGTAAAGGTCCTAGCGCAGCAACACAGGCCCACTAAAAGACTGAGATTTAATCGTGAGGTTATAGAATGCTTCCCCTTTCCCACCTCTTACCACCGTGCTAACAGAGCTCTCCTGTAACAGTAGGTTCCAGCTGAAAGAGCTGCAGAATGCACACTCTGTCCAAGGAGGGGTTCCTAGGAAAGCCCAAAGATAATAGGAGAGGCAACATGAAGACCCTAGAGGAGTTTTAAGCTTCTCGCACCTGTGTTTACAGCAAACATTCAACAGCCCGGCTCCTAGCCAGGTTACCATAAAAGGCTTATTTACCTCAGTTCCTATTCTCTTATATATCATGTCTGCCTTCCAACACAAAATCACAAGCCATGCTAAAAGGCAAGGAAAAACACAGTCTAAAGAGACAAAGCATCAGAACCAGACTTAGATGTGACACAGATTTTGGAATGATCAGACAGGGAATTCAAAATAACTGTGATTCATAGGCTAAGGACTAATTTGTCTACAAATGCATGTTGTATACAACATGCAAGAACAGATGGATAATATAAGCAATACAAATACCAGAAAATCTATCCCTAAGTATATGATATTCAAACTACAGAAAACCAAAGACCAAGAGAAGATCTTGAAAGAAGCCACAGATCCAGGGCTGGGACAGGGGGACCTCACCTTCAGAAGAACAAGAATAAGAATTACAGTGGACCTCTCACTGGAAACCACACAAGAAGAAATATTTAAAATGTGGAAAGAGAAAAGCCCCACCAACCTTGAATTCTGTATCCAGAGAAATTATCCTTTAAAAACAAAAGAGAAATACTTTCTCAGACAAGCAAAACTGAGGGACTGTATTACCAGCAGACCAGCCCTTCATGAAATGTTAAGAGAGATTTGTCAGAGAAAAGGAAGAAAATATAGTTTGGGAACTTGAATCTACATAAAGAAGAGAAGTGCTTCACAGAAGGAAATAATGAAGATAAAACAAATTCTTTTGTTATTGGCGCGCCTGGGTGGCTCACTTGGTTAAGCGTCTGACTCTTAATTTGGACTCAGGTCATGGTCTCATGGTTTGTGGGATCGAGCCCTGTTTCGGGCTCTGCACTGACGGCAAGGAGCCTACTTGGGATTCTCTCTCCATCCCTCTTCTATACACTGTCAAAAAAAAAATCCTTTTTCTTATTTAAAAAAAAATCTTTGGTTACTAAAAATTCAGAAAATGATTTAATACCAGTAATGATGTATTAGATGGTTACAGCATATGGAGAAGTGAAAGGAATAGCAATGGTGTCACAGGGACAGGAGACGGTATGACAGTACTTTATAATAAGATCTAGGCACTGCACATGGAATGGTGTAGTGTTACTTAAAGGTGGGCTTGAATTAGTTTATTTTTTTTAATTTAAAAAAATTTTTAATGTTTTTATTTATTTTTGAAGGAGAGAGAGAGAGACAGAGCATGAGTGGAGGAGGAACAGAGAGAGAGGGAGACACAGAATTCGAAGCAGGCTCCAGGCTCTGAGCTGTCAGTGCAGAGCCTGATGCGGGGCTCGAACCCACGAACAGTGAGATCATGACCTGAGCTGAAGTGGGATGCTTAACCGACTGAGCCACCCAGGCACCCCGGGGCTTGAATTAGTTTAAAATGTGCATCGCATGGGGCGCCTGGGTGGCGCAGTCGGTTAAGCGTCCGACTTCAGCCAGGTCACGATCTCACGGTCCGGGAATTCGAGCCCCGCGTCAGGCCCTGGGCTGATGGCTCAGAGCCTGGAGCCTGTTTCCGATTCTGTGTCTCCCTCTCTCTCTGCTCCTCCCCCGTTCATGCTCTGTCTCTCTCTGTCCTAAAAATAAATAAACGTTGGAAAAAAAAATTTTTAAAGATAAAATGTGCATCGCAAACTCTAGGGCAACCACTATTAAAAAAAAGTTTAAAAAGAAGTATAATTGATATGCTGGGAGAGAGAGAGGAGATAAAATAGTATTATATAAAATACTCATTAAAATAATAGAAGGCAGGGGCGCCTGGGTGGCCCAGTTGGTTAAGCATCCTACTTCAGCTCAGGTCGTGACCTCTTGGTTTGTGTGTTTAAGCTCCACATTGGGCTCTGTGCTGGCAGCTCAGTGCCTGGAGCCTGATTCAGATTCTTGGTCTCCCTCTCTCTCTGCCCTTCCCCCACTCATGTTCTGTCTCTGTCTCTCTATCAAAAATAAGTAAACATTTAAAAAATTAAAAAAAAAGTAGAAGGCAGAATGGGGGGGGGACAAAGAGAAAAAATGTATAATGAATAGAAAGCAGAGAAAAACATGGCAGATACTAATTCACCTGTATTATCAACTTTAAATGTGAATGGTCTCAATATACCAACTATCCAATTAAAAGACAGAGATTATCAGAGTAGATTAAAAAAAAAAAAAGACCCCACTCTCTGTTGCCTAAAAGAAAAAGATGTCTTTCAGCAGATAAATGGTTAACAAACTGTGGCACAGCCAACAAAAAATAAAATAATGGGGCAAAAGAGGCAATCTCCTCTGCAGAATTCCAAATATTTATGTAGATACTTTGCTACCAAGAAGGTGGTAGATACTTTACAGTCAATAATACTTTACCGACAAGAACATAACTCTCCACTCCTTAAGGGTAGGCTGTGCATAGTGACTTTGTTCCAAAGAGTACATTATAGAAAGGAGGAAAAAGTAGCTTTACAGAGGTTTGGTAGTTAGAAACGTACCTTAGCCAGGCGATCAAGATTGACAGTAGCAGTGAGGAGTGTTGTTGATATTATGTACTCTTGACATGACGTGATGGAAATGCGCCTTACCGTATGGTCTTCCCGAACGTATAACCCCCATCTTAGCATTAGGCAAATCTTAGCATTAGGCATTATCTATAAAAACAAGGGAAGCCTAAGAAATTATTAGAGCCAAGAGGAGCCTGAGACATGACAATTAAATGAAATGTGTTATCTTGGTTGGAATCCTGGAACAGAAAAGGGTATTGGGCAAAAACAAAGAAAATCTGAATGAAGTAGGGACTTCAGTTAATAATAATGTATTAATATTGGTTCATTAATTATAGCTAATACACATGTAGGACTATAATAACCTGGGGTTCTAGAAACTCTCTTCACAATTTTTCTGTAAATCTAAACTGTTCTAAAAATACATTTTAGCTTAAAAAATATCAATGCGAGCATACGTACACATGTTTCATTTGTAGAACTCTTACCCACAGCCATTTGTTCCTCCTTCAAGAGTTTCTGCTGATAAAAAACTCTTGGTATTTATGATATTCACTTTATTTCTGGACTACAGCAGTTCTTTTATTTTCCCTTACAAACATTTGCAAGGAAAAAATTGTCTTTCAGCTGTTAAAATCCCATGTCTTCCAAATGTTTTTCAGTGTTCATATTATTCATTGTCACTACACAGCTTACTATTTAGGGAGAAAATCTGTAGCGTCACAAATGAAAAATAAAGTCCATTTCTTTCATCTATTCCTTATTTTATCATCACGTTATGGAGTGCCAGGATGGAGAAGGCATTGCTTTGAAAGCAGACTATGTGGCAGAAGCTGCATTTTGCAATGGTGTCATCCAAACTCTGGGGAGTCCTGTTATTCAGAAGTCTCCCTGGTTCATTCATGCATTAAGAGGATGAGCCTTGCCGCTTTCTCATCCTGACAGAGGAGAATGTTGCCATGACAGCTGTTTGGAGAGTAGAGATGCTGTAAAGAGCATCCGTAATGAAAAGAGAAAACAGTCTAGCTTCGTGGATCTCACTGATGATGCATGGAATAGCATGCATGGATTCTAAAAATACACCCTGAAAATTTGTGAACTTTATTTTAGGTATAGTATTTTATGGACACACGTGTGCACATACACACATAGTTCATTTTTCAGTAGCTTAAAGCAGCATGTAGAAAAATTAAATCTCAATTAAGACCACCCATAGATAGTTCCTCCTCCATCACTAGAGTGTAGACTGAGAGCTACCATATTGAAGATTTCAAGTGTGTTTAAAAATTTTTTTTATTACATTTATTTACTTTTGAGAGACAGAGTGAGACAAAGTGTGAGTGGGGGAGAGGCAGAGAGAGAGGGAGACACAGGATCAGAAGCAGGCTCCAGGCTCTGAGCTATCAGCACAGAGCCCGATGCGGCGCTTGAACCCACAGACCATGAGATCGTGACCTGAGCTGAAGTCAGATGCTTAACCGACTGAGCCACCCAGGCACCCCAAACATTTGTTTTATAAACAATTTATTTATTCATTTTTTATTTATTTTTTATTTATTTATTTTTTTCAATATATGAAGTTTATTATTAAACAATTTATTTTAAGAGAAAACTTTTCGAAGAGGAGAGATTTTTTAAAAAAATAGTGTTGTTCTTCCAAATCTGAAAAGATGTTAAGACATAATCAGAGATCGAAGTAAGACTTATCTCTTTTGTCCCCAAGAGAAGGCTATATTGTCTTTATCTAAATACATTGAAGGGATATTTACTGATTAAAAGATATGATATCTTGAATTTACTTCAAAATAATAAAAGGGATTGGGGGGAGTGGCTAGGGCTATAGGCAACACAAGATTGGCCATGAGTTGATTATAGAATACTGTTATAGGCTGAATTGTATCTCCCTCAAATTCATGTGTACCTCACAATATCACTATATTTGGAGATAGGAACCTTTGAAGAAGTGATTAAGTTAAAATGAGGCCATTAGGGTGAGTCCTAATCCCATTTAACTGGTGTTATTATAAGAAGAGGTAATTTGGACACACAAAGAAACACCAGGGATGTGCACACAGAGGAAAGACCATAGGAAGGTATAGGAAGAAGGTGCTCATGTACAAGCCAAGGAGAGGCCTCAGAAGAAATCAAGGCAACTGACACTTTGGTCTTGAACATCTAGCCTCCAGCACTGTTGATTAAGCCACCGAGTCTGTGGTGTTTTGTTATGGCAGATCTGACATCATCAGAGCACATGTTCTCTGCTCCGTGGCGCTTATAAAGTAGAAGGGAAGACAGATGAGTAACTATGCAATACCAGTATAGTATAGCAAGTGTTAAACGGGCTTTGGGAGCCCTATGATGGGTGGCAAAACCGAACTGGGGGGTCAGGGAAGACGTGCTAAAAGTAGGTAAAAGCCCGATGAATAGGGCAGGGGGAGAGAATTTTAAGTAGAACAGCACGTGCAGATGCCTGGGTATGGGAAATGGCATATTTGGGAAATCAAAAGTCGTTCAAAAGGGATGAAGTCTAGGGTGTGTGTAAATGAACGAGTGGTAAGATTTGGCCTCGGGGTAGTAAGCTTTTATCCAACAAACAAGAGCATGTGCACGTGCGCGCGCACACACACACCCACACACACACTCTTATTTTGTTTTACTGTCAGCCAGTCTCTCCTCATTAGAATGTAAGCTCCATGATGCCTTTTTGCCTCTTGCTCACCATTGTATTTTCACTAGCTAGAATGGTACCTGGCACATAGAAGGTGTTTAGCAAAACTACTAAATAAGTGGATGAAAATCATGACTTGTTCTTTTAAAAAATCACTTTGGCAGCACAGTGGAGAATGTTTGTGGCCTCAAGTTAGGGGTAACAGGAGGCTGTTGGAATGCTTCTGCCACAATGGATGGAGGAGGTATGGATGGAGGAGGTGTGGACAGAAGATAGTTTGATAGGGGGCAGTTACTTCGGAGGTGAATCAGGAGAACTTAAAATTCCTCAGGTCTTAAGGCTTGAGGAATAAGAGGGGAGTCCAAGGTCAGTCCCACGCTGCCTCCTTAGGCACTGAAAGCAAGACAGGGCCATTTCCTGAGGCAGGAAACAGAGGAAGAAAAGTAGATTTGGGGGGGGGGTGCGGGTTGGTTGGAGGTACTGAGTTCAGTTTTTGGGTCTAGCTTTAGGGAGCAGAATGACATCCATATCAACATGTGTGCTTGCTTGTGTCTGTAGAGGAGGACTATCTGGGCTGGATGTAGAGTTAGAATCTTCAGCCGAGGGGTAAAACTAAAGCCATGGACCTGGATGCAATGATTTCAGAAGAGTGTCTAGACACTGAAGAGAAGAACACAGAGTTTTGTGAGTGAAATGGGAACAGGAGTGAAATGGCAACAGGAAATCAAAGCAAGCGTGAGAAGCCAGTGCTCTTCCCAAACATTCGATGAAATCTTTCTTGTTATGTTTGTTGTTACTTTATAGAACTTTAAGAAGAATGCAGAGTCCAATTTCTAGCTCTGAAGGTATGTTACTTAACTACTTCCTGCCTAACTGTTCTTCATCTGTGGAATGAGCCCAAGGATGACACCTACCTCTATCCTAGGTTGTTGGGAAGATAGATAAGATATACTTATAGCCTCTATCGTATAATGTGTACTCAATAATTGTGAGCTCTTGTCAAGATCATTGTTTAATTATATGATTATGTTTCCAGTTGTGAAACATCAGTGCCTACAGCTTCTAAGATTGATCACAGAAGATTTCTCGAGGTGGACTATTGTCTAGGTGGGATGTGATGGAGCACTCCTTTATGTTATGTTTGCAAATACGTGTGTATGTGAATAATTATTAAAATACACGGTCTGTCTACCAACTACTAATTACAAAGCGTGCGCTAAATGATGTGAAACTTAAAGCAACACGGAGTAAAATACAAACTCCAGAATAAAACTGAGTGTGTTATTGACTAAATCTTATTCACTGTTGTTTAATCTGGGCCTTACTGTTTTCTCCTTTTTGTTTTCAGATGGCCCTTTCTGTTAGTACCTTGAATATCTGAAAGTCCCGGAACCCTGTACATTTATTGGCTCATTAAAGTGTGTGTTAGCAGGTTTTTAAAAAAAAAATCTGTTGTCTTCTTCAGTCGGCAACCTGATGGAGTGGCTTCCTTTGGGACACTCAGTTCTTCCTGCTTCCTGCTTGTTTTCTGTAGAGAAGTGGCTTTCATTCTCTAATATCATGCTTTGGTCTAAATGGCACCGTTCGGCTATAAGAAAAGCACGTTACAAAGGCCTCATGCTTGAGCTCACGGTAGAATGCTCTCCGATGACTATCTTTCCCTAATCAGAGAAGTCCTCTCCACCTGACCCACTTTTCTTCTCTTAATTCCATTCCCCTTTGAAGTCCAGTGTGAAAGTTCCTCCGCATAAAGTTGTTTACGATAATACATTAATCCTGTTAGATTTCTTAACGTTTCAAAAATTTGCCTCTCCTGAAGATTTCCTTTTATTACTGAAGGGATAGACTGTTGCGCCCTAAATTTTAACTGTTGGTTAGCTTCAGCTATGCTTGCATCACCACTTGCAGAGCCATGGCAAAAATAGTTGTTTTCGTACCTGAAAAGGAGGAGGGGGATAAAACTGTAAGTGTATGTACCATGTGAACAAGGCTGACCTCAAGGGGAAGCGCTCAGGCAGATCGGGCCTATTTCTGGGTGACCTTTCTGCATCAGAATACAATTCTTCACATTACCAGGCTATTTTCCGAAACATCTATATGGTAATTCTGCTTAAAAATTTACCCTTTTGAAATACGTTAGAGTAAACGATCATCATTTTAAAAACAAATACATTCATTCACTTGTTCATTATTCATTCTGTAATCAATTATTATTTTTGGGGAGCCAGGCAGTAATGGCATTTTCTTAGCCTGTAGCAGTGATTAGAGTAGACATGGTACCTGCTGTCATAGACTTAGCGTTGAGCGGGGGGACACAGACACTAAAAAATAACAATGTAAGTTTTAAAAAAATACTTGGTGAGCAAATGAGCTTTTTAAAAAATTGGGATAGAGAGTGTTCCCAAGAAAGGAGAAGACGGATGAATTTATCCTAACCCTCCTGGGCCTCCTGAACTCCTGGCCTACAGGTTGGCCTTCATCAGCGTTAGCTGGTAACATAGGTGAAACAGCCTTGTAGTTTCTCCTTAAACTTCACTTCTCTAACATTGTGTCTGTGGGACAATAGGTGCAAGTTGCAAATAAAACTTGAAATGATCATTTGGAATGCTGCTTTTTTCCTGTGTAAAGTCATTCATCCTTTTTCCTGCCAGATTCCCTGCCTCCTCCTTCCCTCCCTAATCTTGCTCCTTCTAAAACAGTAGTCACTCCCTCCCTCCCCTGTGAGGTGAGCATCTGAGAAAAAGAGAAATTAGGAAGGTGACCAAGGTTGGGGGTTAATGAGAAGGGATGCAAAATTCCATTGCTCTTTCTAAAAATGTATGCCTAGTTTGTGGCCTGCTGAAAAATAATACATATTTGAATGCACTTTAGGGGAAATTATTTTATAAATGTTTATTTATTTGTTTTGAGGGAGAGCGAGTGAGCGAGTGAGCGAGTGCAAGCAGGGGAGGGGCAGAGAGAGAGAGAGAGAGAGAGAATCCCAAGTAGGCTCCTCACTGTCAGCACAGAGCCCAGCATGGCGCTTCATCTCACAAACCCTGAGATCATGACCTGAGCTGAAATCAAGAGTCAGACGCTGAACCAGCTGAGCCACCCAAGTGCCCCTAGGGCAAATTATTTTAAAACTATTTTCTGTATGAATTAGACTCTGGACTAGTACAGTCCTTCATTTCTCAGTAGCAGCATCCTGCTCTGTTTGTTGCCCGTGTCTTTGAAAACTCCCTTGATGTTCCTGGCAGCAGGCACTCCTGGCGTTCCTCCTAGTTCTGCGAATGCTCCTTCTCAGGCCCTGTTCCCGACCCATTTTCATCTTCAGGCAGGGTTCCTAAAAGCCCTCATTTCATCACACTGTATATCAGGGTTTCTCAGCCTTGGCACTCCTGGCATTTTGGTCTAGGTGACCTTTATTGTGGGGGCCTGTCTGGTGCATTGGGATGTGTACCAGCATCCCTGTCCTCACTAGATGCCCCATTTATGACAACCAGAACTGTCTGCAGACATTTTTGAATATCTTTTGAGGGGCAAAATAATAATTCCCTTAACCCTGGTTGAGAACCACTGCTTTATATTCTTTCCCTAAACAACCCCACCAGCACACCTGTTCTTTCCCTAAACAACCCCAACCCCACACTTCAATTATGAGCAACATGTTAATCATGCTCATTATAGAACTTCAGTTCAGACCTTGTGTCGAGCTCCAGTGACAACATGTCTTTTTAGATATATCAAAGAGATTGCAAAACTGGAAGTAAAAAATGCTGATCTTCTTACCACACTTCTCTCTTGGTGTTTCCTATCTCATGGTAAGGTAGAGCCATCCACCCATCTCCCTTATTTCCTGTTTCTAGTCAGTCAATAACAGCTGTTGATTTCACATTCCAACTCTACCCCAGATCCATTCCCTTCACTCCATAGTTACCACCCCACTGCTGCACGTCAAGCCACCGTCATCTATTGCCCAGACCGCTGATGAGGCTCAACCCTGGACTCCAGGACTTTCTAGCTCCCTTCAACCCATCCTCTGTATTACTCGGAGGATGGAGTAAGAGGAAGACAATAAATTTGAGTAAGTCACATGTGCTTTCACCTGCTTTCAGGTTGAGGACCCAAATCTCTAATAAGACTAGATGGCCTGTATGGTCTGGCCCCTGCCTACCTTCCCTCCATTCCCTGAAGATACCATGTATCTTCTCATTGCTATGTCTCTGCATGTGACTAGAATATTCTCAGCCAGCTCCCCCTCAACCCCACCATGCTAATTCCTAATCTTAGGAGTGTGTGCATTTTTTTCTCTCCTTTCACTAATGCTACTGTAAAGAAGATGGCTTCATCAGTTTCTTTTTCTTTGCTTTTGGTATGTGCATGTTTCTTCTATTCAGAAATTCGAACATGACATGAATGAATGTGACAACCCGACGACATGAATGTCTATGTTACATCTTTTTCTAAAAATGAGAAAAATATATTTATAAAGATATGAAACTAGAGTGAGAGATAAGGAAGTGGAGATTGAATTCTATACACACATACACATATATACATATATAAATACAGTTGACCCTTGAACCACATGGCAATTGGGGAGCTGACCCCCCACGCAGTCAAAAATTTGCATGTAACTTATAGTTTCCCCAGAATGTAACTACTAATAGCCTACTGTTGACCAGAAGCCTTACTGATATCGTAGTCAGTTAACACATATTTTATGTGATATATGTGTTATAGACTGTATCCTAACAATACAGTAAGCTGAGAAAAGAAAATATTAAGAAAATAATAAGGAAGAGAAAATATATTTATAGTACTATATACATACATGTATATACATGTTTATAAAATCAGTATTTCAATGGATCTGTACAGTTCAACCACATATTGTTTATGTTTCAACTGTATTTGGAACTGGTTTAAACAATGATGCTTCTTATTTATCACTTGTTGGTGTGTGTTTTCTGTTTTTTGTATTTATTTATTTATTTTTGTTAAATATTAAGATGTTTTTAAAAAATGCTCTGGTGAGAATATGTGCTATATCATAAAGATTCAAAGGGAGATAATTTGTGGCTACTGAGCCAGAAATGTGTATGAGTCATAAATTAAACCTGACAAACCTGTCATAAAATGTAAGTTTTAATAGAAGCATAATCTGTGCTTTCATGACTATGTCAGAATCAATAATACATCATCAGCTCTTTTTTTAGATTGGCTCACAAAATGCAAAAATGTGAAAGTAAACACATTTTTTAAACGTCTGTGAGCCAAATTATAAAATGTAAGTGTGGCTTGGGGAAAAATCCATAAATTATTTGTTTATTTTAATGTTTATTTATTTTTGAGAGAGAGAGCACCAGTGGAGGAGGGGCAGAGAGAGGCGGGTACAGAGGATCTGAAACGCTGACAGCATTGAGCCCCGTATGGGGCTCGAACTCAGGAACACAAGATCATTTCCTGAGCCAAAGTTGGATGCTCAACCTACCGACCTACCAAGGCCCCCCTAGATATTAGTTTAAACTGTAGAATATGTAATATGGAAAGTTATTGTTTAAAAATAAGTAGGCCATAAACCAAATTGGAAGACAAATGACAAACTGTAAAAGATAGTAGTTAAATAATGCATGTATACAGACAAAGGGTCAATTCCGTTAGTATACAAGCACTGTTGCATATTAAATTTTTAAAAACCTATCCTAGTAGAAAAGTAGGAAATGTGCCTGAACAGAAAAAATAAATTTTGTAAGGGAATTCAAGTGGCAAATATTTGGTCATTTTAGTTGGGAATCAATATCAATTGACAAAGTAAGTTTTATCCATTAAATAGGAAATGATAAAAAAAAAAATAAAACGAATAACGATAGATAACCAATGTTGGAGAGTATGTGGGGGAAGGGCACTCATTTTCTGCAAGTGGGACTGTGGAAGACTTGTAATATGCATCAAAAGCCCCACACTCGCAATTTTAAATTTGAGGAATTTATCCTAAGGAAATAATTAGTCATAAGCATGCTGATTTTGATAGCAGAAAGTTTACTCCAGAAAGTTGATATCCACACAGCCAGAAACAAAACAAATATCCATCAGTAAATGATATTATGGTTTATTCTAACAGTGGAACATTATGCAGTTCAAAAAAATGATAATTTATAGTGTTTATTCACATGGAAAATACTTATGATGAATTGTTGTGTCAAAAATGTAGGATACATCTAGCACCCAGATGTTGGTTCCTAATACTGCTCTCCAATAAGAGAAACCAGGGCTCCCTGGAGAAATGGCTGCTTCTAAGACTGTGTCAGCAAATGTACAAAATGGGCTGGGAGCATCCTGTAGTGCCAGAAAGTAAGGGAGTATTAAAACAAATAAACAAACAAACAAACAAACAAAACAACAGGTGTGCTTTGGTGGCTCAGTTGGTTAAGGGTCTGACTCTTGGTTTCAGCTCAGGTCAAGATCTCATGGTTCGTGAGTTCGAGCCCTGTGTCAGGCTCTGTGCTGACAGTGTGGAGCCTGCTTGGGATTCTCTCTCTCCCTCTTTCTCTCCCCCTCCTGGTCTCTCTTTCTCTCTCTCTAAAACTAAATAAACTTTAAAAAAAAGAAACAAGACAAAACAAAAAAACAAACGGAAAACTCTACCAAGATACCAAAAATAATCCCTGCAATGATGGCGTATTCAGAAGAATACAAGAACCAACTGGAAGAGAGAGTTCCCAATAGCCAAAGCTGGGACAATTTGAGCAACAAAATAAAGAAGCATTGGATTATAATCCAAAGCATAAAGTAAATATTCATTAGTGTATGCTTATATAAATAAATTATAGAATAAGTCAGTAAATGGAGAACAAGTGAGAAATCTCCCATGCAGAAAAATTCCAAATGATTTACTTGACCCTCAAGGCGGTAGAGTGTAGCCCTCAAATCCTTAAGTGTGATCTATGCTTAGCGATTTCCTTCCAAAGAGTACTAGGAAGAGGGAAAAGAGTAGTTTACAATATAAGAAGTCCAAACTTCCAGTTATAAAAAAAAAAATCTTGGAGATGTAAGGTACAGCACAGGGAATATAGTCAATAATATTGCAGTAACTTCGTAGGGAACAGATGGTAACTAGACTTATCATGGGGATCATTTCATAGTCTATAAAAATATCAAATCACTGTGATGTACGCTCAAAACTGTTAGGATATTGTATGTCAATTATACTTCAATTAAAAAAAGAATAGGTTTACAGTGGAGAAATGTGGAAAGCATTACCTCAGCCATGTGGTCAAGGTAGATATCAGTAGTGATAAGTCATGTTGATGTATCCTTGATACAATGTGCTGAAAATGTACCTGTTTCATCTTTCTCCCTCAAACCCATAACCTCACTCTCATCATGAGCAAAACAACAGCCAAATCCCAATTTAACGACATTCTACAACATACCTGATTAGTAGTCCTCAAAATTGTTGTGGTCATCAAGAACAAGGGGAGTCTAAGAGACTCTCACAGCCAAGAGTGGCCTTAGGAGACATAATGGGTAAATACAGTGTGTTCAACTGGATAGAATTCTCGAACAGCAAAAAGGACATTGGGGTCAAGCTAAGGAAATCTTAAAGTACAGATTTTACTTAATAATAATATATCGATATTGGGTATTTAATTGTAATAGCCAAAGTCTGAGATCAAGGTTTCAGCAGACTTGGTGACTTTTGGGGGCCATACGGGAAGGGACTGTTCTAGACTTCACTCTGTGGCTTATGGATGGCTCTCTTCTTCCTGTGTCATCACATTGTCTTCCTTCAGTTTGGACCTGTGTCCAAATGTCCTCTTCTATTAAGGACACTAGTTACATTGGATTAGGGCCCACCCTAATGACCTTATTTTAATTCATTTAGTTACCTCATTTTAGTTACTTTTTTAAAGATCTCATCTCCAAGTATGGTTTCAACCTGAAGTTTTGGGGTTAGGATTTCAACATATGAATTTTTGTGGGGATACAGCTCAGCCCACAACACCAGGTTTCTCACTGTCAGAGTTACAAAGAAGCAAAAGAGGAAGTCTAGAATGAACCTTGTGGTAACAGATTTGAATCAAAGATCTTAGTGGGAACTTGTGTTCACTTTAATAAATATACATACAGATACAGAAATAAATATGGAAATATGTATATGCATATAGTAGTAGATATGCATGTATCACATAGGTCATCTGCTGAGAGGTCCTGGAAGCAGCGACATTCCAGCAAAAACAAGCACTCCTGGCCCCCAGATAGCTTCTAAATACCATTCTCTCATGAAGGAGACATGGCCAGTTCTGGGACTGGGACAGGAAAAGTACAAGGTTAGTCTCAGAGAGAATTCAAGGAGACCTAGGGTATGTACATAGCTTCAAATTATGTCCTCACCCATATTTATTAATTTATTTAAAACTACCCCTGTGGTAGTTTTAACATATGTCCATAAACTCCCTTACATGCCTTCTTTCAAGAAGCGGAGCTCACTTCTCTTTCCCTGAAGTATGGACTCAGTGACTCACCTTTTGAATTCATGGAAAGAGAAGAACAGGAACTTCACGGTGGAGAAAGCTGGTGGACACCACCTTAACCAAGCCATCAAGTTCAGTATCAGCAGTGCTAAGTCCTGTTACCGTCACATACCACTGATAGGATGAAACAAGGGGGACACTTTGCCTCTGTCACATTCTTCCCCCAGATCCATACTTCTGGTTTATTCATGGGGGGAAAACCAGCAAAAAACTCCCATTAAAAGACATTCAACAAAATACCTGAGCAGTGTGCTTCAAAAGTGTCAAGGTCATGAGAAACAAGGAATGATGGAGAAACTGTCACGGACCAGAGGAGAGTAAACAGGCACCGTGACTAAATGCAGTCGGCTCATCTGGACTGGGAAGGAACATTTGTGGAAAAGCTGTGACATCTGAATGAAGTGTGCATGTTAGTTAATAGTACTGTATCAATGTTAATTTCTCAGTTTTGATAAGTACTATTTAAGATGTTATCATTAGGGGAAGCTGCTTGAAGAGTATATGGGAATTCTTTATGCTGTTTTCACAGCTCTTCTGTCAACCTTCTGTCAACGATGGGATAGTATTAATTCACACAAAAGCTATTTACTGAGTACTTAATACACGCCAGGTCGTCTTTCTATGTGCTAAGAATTCTACAATGAATAAAATAGATCGTATCCTTGACCTTGTACAGCTTTCATTTTATTACCAGTTGATCCTTTTTTAAAAAGAACTGCAGATTTGTTTACATATTTATAATCTATTCTATAATAGACATTTGCTTTTATGCTTCATTGGGATGGTAAACGGAAACATTGGGATGAAGGTGCTATTATTTGAACGAGGGACTCTGTAACAGAGACAGGGATGTGGGAGTTTGGAGACAGAAATGTTTTGCAGATCACCTTGTTCCTTGAAGTCAGTGGTTCTCCAGGTGTGCTCCAGGAACCAGTAGCATCGGCATGGCCTAAGAACTTGTTAGAAGTGCAGATTCTCAGGCTGGACCCCAGTCATACCGAATTGGAAACTTGGGTGATGAGGCTCAGCAGTCGTGCGTTTTAACAAGCCCTCCAGGTGATTGCACTGCTCCAGACCACGGTATCCTTATCTGTAACGTGCAAACAATAGTCATACCCACCTCTTATAGTTTCACATGTAACTGGAGTGTGTAATGCAAGTCAGTTAGCCAGTTTGCCCGGAATATTGTAAGCGTTTCCATAAAAGGTACCAATTAAAGCCAGGTATCACCACCCCTCCCCTCAAATACTTCATGGCTAACTCCTTTACCGCCTTTGGGGCTTTGCTTAAATGGCACTTTATCACGGAGGCCTTCTTTGTTCGCCCTCTTTATGATTGCAACCTACCTCTCCCTCTTGCCCCACTGCCTGGAACTCCCAGTCGTCTTTTCTCCTCCCCACCTTCCCCAACTCCCAGTAGCAGTTATCACCTTCTCATAAATTATGTAGTTTATACATTCATTATGTGCCTTTTAAAATATGTGTCTTACCATGCTCAACTGTAACCCCTCAAGGGCAGGAGACCTTTGTTCTCACTGATGCAGTCCAAGTGCTTAAATCAGTGCCTGGCACATAAGTAGGTACTTTCACATGTTGGTAAAGTAGTTACTTTATTCTAATGAATGGTCAATATTGTTTTATGAAATGGGTCATCCAAACATTCTTCAAGCACTTTAGGTGTACTAAATGTTTGATTTGACTTATGAAAAGCTTCCATAATTAGGCTGTGCTTTTGGCACTGGTTGATGGTCTCCACACCCGGAAGCTACTTGGTGAGCTAGTGTGGTTGGGGCAGGAATAGGGTCCCGGTCCACTCGGCTGCCCCAGACACCCATCCTTCCCCCAAGAGTCCTTGTGTGGCTGGATTCTGGAAGAAATTTCACTGGCAAGAGGACTGTGTAGCCTAAAGAGTTTGAAACTCCCTTCTCTATACCATTAAGTTAGAATGAGTTTGTGTTCCCAAGCACTGCTGAAATCTGCAGCCATTTTTTATTGGTTAAGAATGGCAGTTAAGAGCTACGAAGTTGTTCCTGGCAGAAGGAACTGAGATGTCATGAGGAAAGAATTAGGGGAAGGGAAGAAATAAGACGAAGGGGAGTTAGATGGACCAGGCAGATGTACAGATAGCGGTAAATAAAACTGGAGAGGTGATAAAGGCAAAGCCCACACGAGGAGGAAGCTGTGAAACCCAGTAAAAGAAATGTGAACTCTGTTCGCAGGAATCAGCAGAGAATTCTGAGAGAGAAGTGTTGTGGACAGCTGGAAATAAGATGGGTTTGATGGCATTTTTTTCAACAGATTTGGGGGATGAGAAGACATATTGTACTCTGTTGAGCAAGAGACCACATTGTGAGTGCAAAGTTTTATCGTAGACGGTGAGAAGACCAGGTCCTCATTATTTAGGTTGTAGAGGATTGTGTGTGTGTCCTTCTCTCTCTTTGGTCTGTCATTTAGTAGCCGATGCAGGGTTACCCAGTGTTATTCAGTTTTGTTTACTTTTATTCCTGCTTCTCTATTTCTTTTTTACTTTTTTCCTAGTCTTTTATAGTACTGCCTCCTTAATCTGCCATTCTTGGAGAGAATAGAGCCTTCACAAGAAGCCATTGGTACCTGTGAGTACCAATGCAGTAACACAATCATAATTATCCCTTTAGTGGGGACATTTCTAAGAGCTTGCCTCCTCTCTTATTTTGCTGAGCAGGGCTTAAATTTTCTTGATGTCTCAGGATGACCATCGCGAGCATTGTAATTTATGCTACAAACAAACAAAAGCAAAATACCACTCTAAGTATTAGTATTCTTGTCTTTTAAAAAAAAAATTTTTTTTTCAACGTTTATTTATTTTTGGGACAGAGAGAGACGGAGCATGAACAGGGGAGGGGCAGAGAGAGAGGGAGACACAGAATCGGAAACAGGCTCCAGGCTCTGAGCCATCAGCCCAGAGCCTGACGCGGGGCTCGAACGCACGGACTGTGAGATCGTGACCTGGCTGAAGTCGGACGCTGAACCGACTGCGCCACCCAGGCGCCCCTTAGCATTCTTGTCTTAATGATATTACCACCCAATTCAGAGAATTGTTCTGAGGATCAAATGAGATCATCCTTATGGTGCTTCCAAAGGTTTGGCACAGTGGTAGGTCCTGAATCACCATTTTTCCAGCCCCCAAGTCTGAGTCCAATAACTCCGCCTTCTTCCTAGTCCTTTGCTTCAGAGCCTTGACAACGAGTTGTAGTTTTCCTCACACACGGAGCATGTCTGTCTGTTCACACCTGTGGCCTAGTGCCCAACAAATGCTGGACAATCAATAAATGTTGGCAAAATGAATCAATGAATACATGACTATTTGGGTTTTTTTTAAGATTAAAAAGCATCCTTAAAAAAAAATCATTTTCCATTTGTCGTTGGCTGAATGATTTCTTTTGAGATGTGGTATAATTTTTGTGCTTTGAAAATGTACTCCAGTAAACATTTCCTCTTCTGATTTGGGTTGCAGCTATGCTCAACCAACTTTGGAATTTAAATTTCTATGTGTGACATAGTTGAGCTATACAGAATATTTATAAAAGTCCTCATGTAACTCTAATCGTAAACTTGAATAAGTTTGCAAGTATGCACAATAAAAATGAACTAAAAATGGCATATGTTTGCTCATCAGAATCATGTTCCTTTCAGTATTCTAGGGTCTGGTTCATGTATGCAATTTATGAAATCATTCAGCCAGCAGCAAATGGAGAATGTTTTTAATGAGCTGTCAAATCAGATTGAATTGTGGTCATGAACAATGTTGAATATATTGAGTCAGAGAAATTTGAACTCTACTGAGATGAAACATAATGCTTTGTATTAAAATGAAAAAGTAAGTGTTATCTGGCATTCATATTTTGTTTTTAAGTCTGATTTTACTGTAACTAATGGCAGGAGGATGTGATAAATCGTGAAGAAAAAGGTGAACAAATTTTGGTGTTGTTGTTTTTACTTTCGTTATAAAAAGGAGATTGGTGGTTGCCCTTTTATTGGGTCCCCATAATAGGCCATCGATAAATAATACTATATGTGATTTTCATTCATAATCTTGAGCTTTGAAACTCTCAATATTTATATAGGAGAAACTCTATTTTGTGATCACCAGGATCTCTGATGCCCTCAATGTCCAAGATCCTAGAATACTTTCCAGGCTTTTTTGTTTAATCTCTAAACAGTGTTCCAGCTGATGGCCACTCCCTCCTTAAACTGTCTCTTCCTTTGACTTTGGAGCATGGTTTCCTTCAGATTTTCTGTGTTCTCCCTCTCTGTCTGCTCTTCCTGGCCATTCATCCTGTGGGCTCAGTCAGTCCTGGTGCTTCTTCCATTCCTTTTTTTTCTCCCTGCCCCTCCCTTTCCCTCTCATCTCTTCTCATTTTATACTTTTTTCCCTAAATAATCTCATCTGTGGTCCTGTCTGTTGTCAACTTCCTGCAACTATGGTGTTGACTTAAAAATTGAATCTTTAGCCCATACCTTTCCTCTGAACGTCAGACCTCCTATCTAGACATCTCCCCTTTGCCTTTAGGGCATATCCATTGCTCAGTTTAAAATCCTCTTCCACACTGGTCTACATAAACAGGAGACCGAGGTCATATCCTGACAGTGCTTCTCTTTTCTTCACCTTCTCAAATCTACTCAGTCTACCTGGCTATTTTACCCTGTTAATAGTTTTTCTTCATCACAAGTGCACCTGGCCACTCTAGGTTAAGCCAGTAGAATCTTCCAGGTAGACTACACCAGGGATTGCTATTATAGGCTAGAATAATCTCCAGATTTGTTTTCTCACATCCATTCTTGTTCCTCACTTAAACTTTATTCACATTGCAGCCAGAGTAATCTTTTGAAAACAGAAATTTGATTATGTATTCTCTCCTTTGTTCAGATCAAAATCTTTAACAAGGCTGCTAGTTTCTGCATGGTCTTGCTCTCACTGACCTCTGCCATCTCATTTCACAAGATGCTTCCTGTTGTGGTCTCCACTATAGCCATTTTATCATTTTTTAGTAACTGCAAATGTGCCCTGCTGTCTCCTGCCACAGGACCTTTGTGCCTGCTATTTCCTTTGCCTGTAAATGTTATTCTTGTTCCCCAACCCTCACTGTACACTACTTTATGTAGTTAATTACTTCCCATCCTTAAGAGCTCAGTTTAAATATCATTTCCTCAAGAAAGTTAATACCACTGAAATATTAATTAATATCAAATATTATAGTATTATAAGATACATCTTATAATATCATATTAATGATTTATATTATTTTTTCAACCAAGTGAGACTTACTCATTATCTTTTTTTGTTACCCTTCCTAGCATTTAACAGCTATACTTTTTTTTAAAGGTTTATTTATTTTTGAGAGAGAGAGAGAGAGACAGAGCCTGAGGGGTGGAGGGGCAGAGAGAGAGGGAGACACAGAATCCGAAGCAGGCTCCAGGCTCCGAGCTGTCAGCAGAGAGCCCTACGCAGGGCTCGAACTCATGAACTGCGAGATCATGACTTGAGCCAAAGTTGGACGCTCAACCGACCGAGCCACCCAGATGCCCCTAACAGCTATAACTGTACCTTAACTGTGTGTTTATTTGATTAACATTTGCTAGACTGTAAGCCCCATGACAGCAGGGCTTATGACTTTTTTGCTCACCATTTTTCTCCCTGAGCCTGTCATGGTGCCTTGATAAATTAATCTTAATTAATCCAGCACATTGTCAAGTGTTCAGCTGATCAGTCTTCAGCTTCAATATACTGTAAGCAGTTTCTTTAGAAGCAGCTTCCTTCATCTTGCAGGATGAGCTAGTGGCCAACCTAGACGTTGCACATGGTCTCTAAGATACAGAGAGAATGTCTACTCGTCAGTATTCAATACTTTTTCCAGAAGAGTATTTTTCAAAATTTTTTGGCCACAACTCAGTTTATCCCATGATCTAGTACAGATGCACATGCACACACAAAACTGAAATAAAACCTCAGAAATCCTTATTTTTTCTTGCTACCAGCAGTATATTCTGTTAGTTTCTTTTCTGTTTTTTTTTCTATTTTGCGCTACTCTATCTTATTTATCAATATTAATTAAAACCAACTTAATTAATTTCACAGTTGGAAAAATTTTTTGAAGAACATTTTATTTTTAAAGCTGTGGCTTCAATATAAATATTAAAACTGAATAGTAAATTAAGGTTGGAGACACATTTTCTTTTTCAGATTTAAAAAAAATTTAAAGTAATCTCTACGCCCAATATGGGGCTTGGATTTACAATCCCAAGATCAAGATATGCGTGCTCTACCAACTGAGGCAGCCAGGTACCCCTAATTCAAGAAAATTATTTTGAGTAAAGAAAAGAAAATGTTTTTGAGAGTTGAGGACACTATCTCACTTAAAATATAGGAGAGTTAATATACCAAAATTGTCTTTCAGCTAGCACTTTGAAATACTAATTTTGAGAACTATTAGCTGTTTTGGAATTCCCTTTATTTTTGTATTTAAAACCATGTAGTGCAATATGGACATTAAATTTGGCTTTTAGTTCAGAAATCAGAATGATCATAAAGTGATATATGTATTTTTAATTTTAGAGAGAGAGAGAGAACATGAGAGGGGAGAGGGAAAGGGGAAGAGGAGGAGGAGAGAGAGAACCCCAAGCAGGCGTGGAGCCCAATGCAGGGCTCAATCCTAGGACCCTGGGATCCTGACCTGAGCCAAAAAATCAAGAGTCAGTTGCTTAACTGACTGAGCCACCCAGGCACCCCAGAAAGGCTTTGATAATGTTTTGATGACATTTTGAATGGGAAAGACAAACATGAAAGAAGGAAAGTTTAAAGGAAATATAATTCCTACATCTGTTATTAGTTCATGATCTTAGATTTGTAGTCAATTTTTAAGGGCTGCTTATAATACCTGGTTGATCGTAAGCCATGGCCAACCGGAGAAGTAAGGATGGTTGATGTCCTTTATGTCTTTTTATTTTTTTCAACATTTATTTATTTTTGGGACAGAGAGAGACAGAGCATGAACGGGGGAGGGGCAGAGAGAGAGGGAGACACAGAATCGGAAACAGGCTCCAGGCTCCGAGCCATCAGCCCAGAGCCTGACGCGGGGCTCGAACTCATGGACCGCGAGATCGTGACCTGGCTGAAGTCGGACGCTTAACCGACTGCGCCACCCAGGCGCCCCATGTCTACTTTTTAGAATAAGATACACAATTTGTCATTAAGATACTTTAACTTTAGTAAGACAAACATCCTTTTCAAAAAGTTTTTAAAAGAAAGAGAAAGGTACATCTTCCATTCATCTTTTCTTTATCAGTTCGCCATGACCATTAGCAATTGGGCTTGCTAAGTCCCATCTTAATCAAGATTTACATTCATGTCAGGTAGGCTATCAGAGTTAATTGTACGTGGATCTCTCATTTGACTTCTCAGTCTAGTTGGTTAGAGTAAAACTGGGGGGAAATGGTTTATAATTCTTCCCCAATCAGAAGTATGTTTCTGTTTGTTTTGTTTTGTTTTTAGTTTCCCTTTATAGAAAAGTCTCAGGAATTTTTTTCTAGGAACCAGGTACAACTAGTTAATATTCATACTTTTTTTCCTAACAGTTTTTTTTTAATAATCAATAACTTAAACTTATGGTATAGAGTGCCCATAATTATGTCTTAAATCATGTTCTAAAGAGCCAAAGTCCCCAAACAAAACATTTTCCACTAAATTTAAGCACTTGTTTTATGATGAGCTTAAGCTAATTTAATCAGATTATTCTAGTGAAAAAGTAGAAAATAATGTTGAATTGGAGGGAAAGGTCTTCTGTTTCTTTCTTTAATTTCCTCTCCCTTTCAGCTACATGCTTCTAGTTTATGCTTTTAAGTGCCACGCATCTTCAGTAATTTATAAGAGGGATTCCCTAACATTGGCTAAAAATGGAAGTGAAAGTAGATATAGAAATCTACAATTCCAGCTTTCTATGGTGGGAATTTAGGAATTGTCCTTGATGCAAATTGTAGAAAGGATAGAATCTGTATGAATATCTTTCCTTTCTCTTCTTCCATTTATGGATATATTCTTTGAAACCTAACTCAGACAAAGCCTCTATTTGAAGCCTTTTTCATGCCCTAAGAAGTTCCTCTCTCCTTACCCGCTATTTCCAGTGTGCTGTACTTAGTCAGCTGTTTGCACACCCTGTTTTACCATAGTTTAGCTAGTGACGTATCTGTCTCTCCCCCAGGACCGAGGGCTTCTTTAGGACATGTACAATTACTTACTTGTCTTGGGTACCCCTTTGTGTGACACTGTCCTTAAGACGATGTTTATTGGATCTGCCCAATGAAGTTGGATGATTGCATAGTAAGTTTTGAATATCAAGAGTTCTTTACATAGTCATGCCCAGATCATTTTAGCTAAATGAAGTTTAGAGAAGAATGAAGAGAAGAAAGAACAAATAGATATCTAACAAATCTAGTATCTGAGAAACTGACTACTACCTAAGGACAAATCTAAAAGTCTGCCCCCCCCCCTCCAAGGATATATGGTGGCAATTTAAAGTATTCAGGTACTTCAGGGGTGCCTGGGTGGCTCAGTCAGTTGAACAGTTGAGTTGAGCTTAAGGTTTCGGCTCAGGTCATGATCTCCTTCTTTGTAAGTTCGAGTGTCACGTTGGCTTGCTGATGTCAGCGCCGAAGCTGTCAGAGCAGAGTCCCTTTGGATCCTTTGTCCCCCTGTCTCTATGCCCCTCCCACGCTTATGCTCTCATTCTCTCTCTCTCTCTCTCAAAAATAAATATTTAAAGAATTAAAATATTTCTACTATATAAGAAACATCAATCTTATAAATCAGTTTTTTAATGTAAACCTTTAAACTAGGCCTTGAGAATAAACACATCATCAGATTTTAGTTTTAAGCTTTCTTTGCTACAGTGGTTTGTATATCTTGATGTGATCTGACACTGTGAAGTAAACTCATTTTACAGAGAGGTGTTGTTGGCCATTCTTTTGTAAACAATGAGGTCCTGCATCCTTAGAGATGACTCTGAAAATCACTAAATAAGTGACCAAGGAGACAGGAAAATGGGGGTAGGAACAACCCGACCCTCTTCTACAGGTAACCACCAAGATGGTTTTTTGATTTCAGCTGCAAGTCTTGCTTACAGGGCCTACCACTGTGTGGCTTCATGTCTTATGCTTGGTTATTGATTAGGTTGGAAAATTCAAGGACTCCTGCAGGAATAGCCTGTCTCAGGAGGAATCTCACTGGTGAGAGAACACTGAATAGTTGACGCTGAACAGTGGCTAAAATTTTGGTTACAATTCTCATTCACAATGCTTTGTCACTGATGTCGTGGGAGCAGCCATCGAATCAGGACATCAGTCCTTTCTACACTGGAAGTCACCCATCTGCCACCTGCTCAGAAGAATAGGAAAACTATTGTTGCATCTAAAAGCTAAACATGAAGCATCGTATACCTTTTCGACTACTTTCATCTTCAGATTCTCACTCTTTACACATTCTCCTCCGCCAGCACACAAGAGTCATCAGCAACAATCACGGTGATTTAGGGGAAAGTATGGTGATGGAAAATACGCATCATCTTTTCCCTTTTCCACGTTCATAATGTAAGTCCTGAGCATATCCTTCTGGCTGCTGTGATGATAGGGGCCTGGGAGGGATGATTAATATGCAGACCACACCAGCCTTTGTGCAGTAGATCTTACAGAAAATAGCATCCCGTGGGAACAGGATGATTCATCACCACGCGTGGGCTGAAAGGGGACAGGTGAAAGTATTCACTACCTACACCTTCAGCAGTGAGCTCCAGCCATGATGTTAGCAAAAACACTCCATTATGCTTCCTGCCCTCCTCAGGCAGAGAAGATGAAAACTTCTGTTAAAGCAGCGGTTCTGAGAGGGACAGAGTATTAGTCACACCCGGACCACGTCTGAAATGCAGATTTCCAAACTTCCTGAAACCTGAGACCGTGGAGATGGGGACCCAACAATTTGTGTTTTACCAAGCCCTCCAGTTGATTCTGAAGCATGCGAATGTTTGAGAATAACTGTATTAAAGAATAATACACTCTTGATGTCGATTTCGCAAGCCATGATAATACACTTTAGGCTAACTCTTGTTTAGAATTGATGTCCATCATCTAAAGCATATGTTTGAATATATTCATTAAGAAAATGTTATTATTTAAAACCATAACTACTATGAATTGCCAATCATTTTCATGGAAAGACTGTGATCTCAGGCTTCCTCCTGGGTTTGGATTATTCAAAGGTGGGCCTGGAATTAATTTATAGACAGAAGTGGAGAGGATTGAATTACTGTAAATAATAGAGAGGAAGCCTATGTAGACTTTTCGTGGGCATTGTGGGAAATAGGGGGGAGAGAGGAGCAAGCAAAAGTGAGGAAACTAGATAGATCGCCTTGGGGGAGAGGAAGTAGAAAGGTCTTTTAGGAAAAGGTTTAGTTGTTGACTGGGCAGTGCTATGCATAACACCTCCCCCTGACACAGCATCTTTCTCTAAGTGTTCTGCTACATACAAGAATTCTAAATGATTCCATGGCAGGAAGAAGGGTGGCATCCCGGGGAGTTCCACATCTGGGCCTCTGTAGAGGTGGATGAAAAGCAATGGTGCAAGGTGTCAAGCAATGGATGAGAATTCAGCTGAAGTGGAAAATCACGGCCAGAGCACATAAGCCTCCAAAGCTTGCTGGAGAGATTATTTCATAGAATAATCAGAAATAATCTGATGGATTATCACTTGGTTAATTAATCTGTTAATCTGATGAATTAATCTGATGGATGTTTGAGCCAAACATTTTTGGATTTTAGAGGGTATCATGGTTGAGGATGGCATTTGGACTCCATTTCTATTTTAACAGTTAGATGAATGTTGCCGTAGTGAATCTTCTTATCCGTGAAAGAGAATTGACAACTCTATATTAAAAACCTCCTGCATTAATTTGACTTTGAAACTGTTGACAAGAAAAGAGTACAGAATGTCTCAGTGGCGGCTCTCTGAGTGACATCCGGGCCCTGCAGTCCAGGAGAAAACACTTACCCTTCCCTTTCTGACCCTCTGAGCCACTCTCCTGTCATTGTGCCCCTCCCCCCACCAGCTCTTCAGTTCTCCAGATTTTCTTGCACATCTTGGGGTCCTCTAACTGTGTACTTCCTTTCAGAGTTTTGCCCCTTCTTTTTCTTCAGTTTGCAGAGTAGATACACTGGCTTCTGTTCAGCAAAGTGCCCCGTCCAAAGTGTTTGGTGCTCTCAGTAAAGTGAATCAGTACTCCACTTCATCAACGTGAATTTCCAGCTGTATGTCACATTTACTTAAAAAGACAGCATTTTACACAGGAAAGATAGATTTTTTATAGTAGCCTCAGGGTCAGGCTCTCTGTCATCCTAAAACTCTATAAAGGAGAAAACTGAGTCTTTCGCAATTCATAGAATCATAGCATTGGAGGGCCTTTGAGATTGTAGAGTCTAACCTGTTTATCTAACAGATCCAAAGCCTGAGGGGCAAATGAGTTGCCTGGGTTAAGGAGGGAGTGTTCTTCCACAGCATGGCAGCCTCTCTACGTCCTTTCTGTCCATGACGTGGAGAAAGTCACCAGATCACCTCTACCACCGAAGCTCCAGGCAGGAGAACCCACGGTAACATCACATCAACCCCTGAAAGCCTGGGGTTTGGAATTATTAGTCATCTTAAGGTATCAGAGGAAAGAATTGAAGAAGATAGATTTCAACAGTATTAATTTTTTCTTTCAGTTTACATGGGTCAAAGTGAACCTTAATAAATACTTAACCTTTCAGGACACCAGATAGGACCCAGTTGCCTGCTTCAGATGGATACAAAGGAAGCTTAAAGACTAAGAATGTGTATATTGAAGTAGATTCTCCCACCGTTTCAGTAAGATTTGTAGTTATGTGGCATTTTTAGGGACCAATGAAGATCCTTTTTAATTATAAAAAAAAACACACAAACAAGAACACCTTGTGAATGTACCATGATCCAACATTTAAAAAGATGATTATATCTATCAAATGAAAATTCATGAGCAGAATGATCTGTAAATGTACTTACTGTAATGCTGCTTCTCTTTTAAAACCTTTAATGAGAGACATGCATACTGCTTTGCTTTTGCATTTGTCACGAACTGAAGGAATTTCACAGAAAAAGGAATATAGATAACATTAAACTCCAAATATTTGTAAAGCTACCTTTTTAGTAAAGATGTCTTTAATGCCTATAACACTTAAAAGAAGAAATCAACTTATGGATATCAGTTGTGTGTGTGTGTGTGTGTGTGTATATATATATGTATATATACATATACATATACATATATATATGTATATGTATATATATATAGTAATTCTTCATGTCGCTCAAAGATCTGCTCATCAGAAAGTTCTTCCTTGATCAGGCTTCCTCCCTTTCCTTTCCAACCTGGCACTCGTTCCTGGAATCCCCAGGACCTCTCCATCTTGGGGCCTTTGTATTTGCTGGGTACCCTCTACTCTGCCCTTCCCCTCTCCAGCTTAACCCTTAGTTGATCTTCAGATGGGGCATTGACCCAGGAAATCCAGGATTAGTTCATTTTAGATGTGCCAACAAGGAAGATGGAGAGATTCTGCATAAGATTAGAAGACAAAATTATCGGCAAAGGAATCTTTGAAGTTTCACATTTGTGCCCTTCTTTACCAACCCACATGCTCCCGAAGCACCATCTGTAAAAGAAGACTTCAGCGTCACAACACACACTGCTTTTTCTGATCTGCCTTTCTTACCAACTGCAGATACTGCATCAAATGAAGGATGTCAGGCATGGTTAGTAACAGATGCTCTGAAATAACCCCCTCCCCCCACTAATGTTTAAAATACACCTCACTGTTCAGTTCAAATGCCAAGTCACATTTGGAGTGCCCTTCTTCTGACCTTGGGGGCATTTATGTACCTGGGAGAGGAACTGAGTCAAAGAAGGTAGGAAAAGTAGTAGTATTGTGCTTGGTTATCTACGTAATGTAAATTTGTGACCGAAGAAGACCTCACATCACTTAGCATTAGCAAAGATATTGGGGCAACCAGGAAATAACAGAAAAGCTGAAGGGAAAAATAAAAAAAGAAGGCAGGAACAAGAAAGAAACTATTTATTTTGAAATTCTTCCCTGAGGCCCCAGGGGCAGTGCTACTGACTAGGAGACCTTGGGTAAATTCCTCAACCTCTCTGGGACTTGGTTTCCTCATCAGGAAATAACAATCATGACAACACCCACCTATGGTCCTTGTGAGGATTAAGTGAATTAATTCGTGTAAAGCATTTTGGACTGTGCTTGACACACAGTAAGTGCTCAATGAAAGTTATTTGATAATAACATTATTACCCCTTTTCAGTGTAGAAACTGTCTTATTGATTCTTCTATTGGTAGAGCTTGCCACAGAGCCTAGCTTAGGGCATGTTGTGTAGTTGGTGTTCATTAAGTGCTTTTTATATAGTGGTTGGGTGAATTCTGTCTTTGAACGTAAGAGATGAAGAGGTTTGATAACTGTTGATCCTTTCAGATCTAGATTATAAATAATTCTCTACTGAAGAGTGCCAGATATTTCAGGAAAATCAATAATTGAGGAAGGTCATGGTTATGTTACTGGTTTTCATTTAATTTTTTGAAATTTATCAGTCTAGTTTTGCTTCTGTTTTAAACACCCCAGGGTGGTATGAAATGAAAATCAAAAGGTGGGAAGAGATGGGAAGATAGAAATGAGCCACGGTTGGCAGACATGGTACCTGGATGATGCCCATAGCGGCACCTCATGGTGAAACCATATGGGTGGAAGGAACGTTTAGCTTTGAAGTCCAAAGAGCTTTGGGGACCAGCTCTTTTATGGAAGGGGGATTAGATATGTGCTATAGCTCAGGACCAGAGCATAAAAATAACTGGGGAGAAGATATAGATTTATTATAAAGAAGACATTTCAGAAATGGCAACAGTGACCTTATAAAAGGAGACATTGGAATTACTAACCAGAGACCAAATAACCTTCATGGGGTATTCCAACACTAAGATTTTAAAGGTAGGCAAATGAATCAGCTGATTTGGCTTCTAGTTCACTTAGAAAGTGTGACTTTGGGTGAGTCGCTTACCCTCTCTGAGCCTCCTCGCCCACAAAGTTGGCTGGACTTGTCCTGAATGGATTTTTAAAAAACCATATGACTTCATGTACCGTCTTGTTGTAACATGTTGTTAGGTGTGCTTGCTTTCACTGTTTATTTGTCATTTGCTACACATTAAGTGCTCTATTCACTAGAGACTGTATCAGCATTGTGCTTTATTTTAATCAAATGCATTATTGTTTTCCTTAGAAACTTTTTTTTTTGGTGGGAATTGTACTTATTCAAATAAAAAAAGGAGACTCTGATATCAAAAATGGAAAGTTTTACTAGATAAAAATAAATGTATGTCTTCTCTCCACAGAGGATTTAAGGCAAGTTATTTTCCCTGATAAAAACACATCCTCTTAGGGTTATTTTAAGACGTTATTCTTCTATTGAATTTTAGATTGTTGGAATTTAGTGGGTGAAGTTTATGAGTCTTTATTCATGTTGATAAGGAGAAGATTCTCATCACAACTTTCTATAATTTGCTTTTTAACTTTGTAGAAACCGAATCAATAGTCTGTGGTGGCTGTGATGATTTCCCTGTTTTTCAAGGGCTATTCAGTTAGCTTGGATTAATTTTGCTAGAAAATCCTTAAGCAGTTAATTTTTAACAGAAATTAATGACATTTTTATTCTGAAACCATGTTCTTCCATTTTAATACACAAGATATGATTGACTGCTGTCACTGATGCACTGGCACCTTTAGGATAGCAATAATTATTATGCTGATTGATGTAATTTTGTCTTTCTTTGGGGGATAAATGGCCACAACTAAAAGGGAAAAGGAAAGGATTGGAGAACTAACACTTACCGAGCACCTACCATGTGCCAGAATGTTTGTCTAATTTTCGTAGTCCTGGGGGCGTGCAGCACATTACCTCCATTATTTTAGTGATGGAATTTAAGTTCTGGGTAGTTGATTAACATTCCTAAGATTCTAAATTCAAGAAGCCATGGAGCTGAGATTTGGATCTCGGTTTCTCCAATCCTGATGCCCAGTACCTCTCCTTCTAACCAGGATGAGCTCTAGAGGTGATCAGTGCTTGCCCCAGACATAAATGTGCAACTTGTGTGCCCTGCCTTCTGTCCCCAGTACACACACACACACACGCACACACACACACACACACAAACACACACACACACACACTGGTTGTTAACCAGTGTTATCTTCACCTTTACTGTGGTGCTTTGAAGAAAATGAGAAGAACCAAAAAGGTATACACAGGCTGATTTGTGTCTACTAATGAGATTTTGCCGTTTCTTATTATACCTTTTGGAAGCTAACTGTACCAAACAAACTGTATGATAATTTTTGAAGGAAGTCAGGAAAAGGAAAGAAATATTACTCTCTTTTGTAACCACCTGGCATCTTAAGATAGTGAAAGCAGATAGCAGTTATGTGCACATCCTGTTTTCTATAAAGATATCTAAAAATAATATTGCAGAATATAAGCTGGTATTTTTACAGTTTTTGAATAAAGTACAGGTATACTTTAAATGAGAGTGGAATACATTTGTAAACTATCAGTTAATTTCCTTTGTATCTGCAAAAATTTTATCTTTCCCCCAGACAAAAGCTTTAATGTTTTTAAGTAAAGAAGACATGACCCTTTTGTTGCTAGAGTTAAAATTGTGCTGAATGGACTATTTCTACAATCTTTGCCCTAGTTGAAATAACACACGGGACTTTGTGTACATCTCATTCTTGGCTCTGAGCTCAAGGCCTAGTTTATACTCAGTTACTGCATTTGCCAGGGTATGCATTGGAATGTATCGATTTTTATATACCTGTCTCTCCTACTAGCCTGAGAACAATTTGAAGCCAGGAACTTATTCATTTTTTAAATCTCTGGAGTCCAGGTGTATTAATTCTTTAATAAATGTTTGTTGATTGACTGCGTTATAATTGGATGACTTATTCATCCACCCGTCTCCCAAAGGGAACTCGAGGAAGTGCTCTTGACTTTGGAACCAGCATAGAGTAGATGAACTTCAAAGTCTCTACCTCTCCTGTGATTTGATATGCCAATCTGCCTCTGACCCCCTAAACTGTACCTTTTTTCATCTTTTTCAAGTTGAGCTACAGTGGGCATATAACACTGTGTAAGGTGTACTGCATGTTGATTTGATGCATTTATGTATTGCAACATAATTATTGCCATAGTGTTAGGTAACATCTGTAACATGTCTGTTTTTTCAAATAATCATGTTATTTCCTCCCTGAGGTCATAACTGTGGTTTCCCTTGAAGATACCGCTTCTTTAGCAAACTTCTCTAATGGGGGGGGGGGGTCATACCTTCCATCATTTCTCCAGATTCATGAGGCTGATACACCTGCGGAAGTCTTCATATACCCCTTGGACACTTATAACTGTTGCTGTCAATAGACATATAATGCTAGCCTTCATATGTAAGTTTAAATGTTCTCCTAGCCACACTAAAAAGGTTAAAAGAGGGGTGGCTGGATGCCTTAGCCGGTTAAACATCAAGCTCAGGTCATGATCTCACGGTTTGTAGGTTCAAGTCCCGACTCAGGCTCTGTGCTGACAGTGCAGAGCCTGCTTAGTGTTCTCTCTCTCTGCCCCTCCCCCTTTCCTCTCTGTCTCTCAAAATAAATAAACTTAAAAAGGTAAAAAGAAATAAGTGAAATTAATTTTAATTATATATTTTATTTAGTCCAATATGTCCAAAAGGTATCATTTTAGCATGTAGCTAACGTAAATATTTTTAGTGATATGTGTTACCTTTCTTATTCACAATAAAGCTTTCAAATTTTTTTATTTTAAAAAGCATTTTGTTTCAAAATTTTGGAAAGCATTCATTTTACATTTTAATGACATATCTCAATTTGGACTAGCCACATTTCAGGTGCTTACTAGCCTCTCTGTCTAGTGGCTACTGTACTGGGCAGTTTAAACTATTGTTCCCTTGAAATTTCTCAGTATTTCAGAACCTTTCTCTTACACCACCCGTTTTCCATAATCTTTTCAGAATTATAGCAGCATCAACTGCTATCCAGTTTCCCCCATTCCTTTCTGTGTTCTCTCTCAATGTCTTATGTCATTTCCACATCACTCATCATCGTCATCTCTGTTCTTTGATCCTTATCATCATCCTCAAATCTCTTAACCTCCAAAGCTCCTGTCTCTGACTAGGGTTCCTAGCGTTCTATTATTACCTATCACCATTCCCTTGCTCCTGGTCATTCTGAATTGGGGCAGGGCGGGGGGGGGGGGATACTTTTTACAATTATTCCAGGTATGAGCATATAGATTACTTAATTAAGCTGCTGTGTCTACCTCATCTCAAAAAAGCTAATCATTGAGTCATCTGTGAAATATATAACGATATTCATTTGTGAGCTATTTATTTGTCATGCACTTCTCTGGATGTTGAAGGGAAAGCAGTGGACAAACAATAAACGTCCTTGCCCTCATGGAGCTTCCATCTACTGAAGAAATAGATGAGAAAGAAGTCATTACCTCATTTTGCTGCATCTCTGGTGAAAATGAAGACCATTCTCAGAAATCAGAATCAGAAATTCCAGAAAATGTCAGTATCACTCTGCAGGGTCACACTGTTACTGTGAAGGGCCCCAGAGGAACCCTGCAAAGGGACTTCAGTCACATCAGTGTAGAACTCCTGTCTCCTTGGAAAGAAAAAGAAGAGACTCCGAGGTGACAAATGGTGGGAAAACAAGAACTAGAACAAGAACTGTTTGCACTGCTGTAGTCATGTACAGAGCATGGTCAAGGGCGTTACACTGGGTGTCTGTTATGAGATGAGGCCTGCTATGCTCACTTCCCCATCAACCTCGTAATTCAGGAGGATGGTTCTTTTGTTGATGTCCAAAATTGCATGGGTGAAAAATACATCTGCAGGGTTCGGATGAGGCCAGATGTTGCTTGTTCAGTATCTCAAAACCAGAAAGGTAGGTTAATTTTTGGAGGAAATGACATGGAACTTGTATCAAACTCAGCTGCCTTGATTCAGCAAGCCACAACAGTTAAAAACAAGGATATCAGAAAAATTTGGGATGGTATTTACGTTTCTGAAAAAGGAACTGTTCAGCAGGCTGGATGAATAAGATCTAAGTTATCCAGCTACAGAAACAGCAAGACGTTGGATGATTTTTAGACTTATTTGTGATATTTTAAAGCTGTTTTGATCTGAGAAAAAAAAAAGGAGCCATTGTCATATATAGTAAGTTAGTTTAATAATAAATGCCATGGAGCTAAATAAAGCAGAAAAGGGAGTGGCCGAGTATCAGTGATGGGTTTTGAAATTACAGCCAACGTCGCCAGTGAGGATTAACAGAAAAATGGCATTTGTGCAGGAAAGCCTTGGAGAAAGGTAGCAGTAAGGCATGCAGATATCTGGGAGTGGAATGTTCCAGGTGGAGGGCAGAGCAGGTGCAAAGGCCTTAAACCCATCTGTAACAGTGCTAATAAAAGAAGCCTATAGATGAAAATTATTCAGAGGCAAAAGTGATCATTGGCTTTTCCAGATTAAGGCCTACTGGGAGCAGTAGAAAGATGGGAAATGGCAAAAGCCATGGAGTCCAGCCCCCCTCATTTACTGGTGGGAAAATTGACACTCAGAACAGGTATGTGGCTTGCTCAAGATCACAGGGCTGTTAAATGGCAGGTTTGACTCTGGACCCAGGTCCTCTGACACTTTTTATTAGGGATGAATGAACACGGGGATTGTGTGGTTACCATAGTAGAATCGTGTATTACTGCAATGCAGTTCTGATGCTAACCACCCCCAAGGAGATTCCATAGCTCAAGGGCAGAATTCCCAACAAGACTGCCCTCACTTAAGGTGTCAGCTGCAAATTCGGGGGTCCCCAGGCCACTGGCACTTCTGACTAGCTGGCTATAACTTGAGAGCATCCCCAACTGCCTCAGGTTTGATAATTCATTAGAACAACTCACAGAATACAGGAAAGCATTATGCTTACAGTTACATTTTTATTGTAAAGGATACAAATCAGAACTAGCCAAAATGAAAAGGAAAAATGAAAAGGGCAAGGTCTGGAAGGGTCCTGGACACGGAACTTTCATGTGCTCTCCCATTGGAATCGAGACACGTTGCCCTCTGGACACATCAATGTGGTACCTACCCGGAAGCTTGTCAGAACCTTGGCTCAAAGTCCCAACCCTCCCATCACCTGGTTGGTCTTTCTAGCACACCAGCCCTCCTCCTGCAAATAGTCTAGGGGCCCACTGGAGCCAGTTAATTAGCATAAACTCTGAGGTGGTCTGAAGGCCTACGGTGAATAACAAAGACATTCCTGTCTCTCAATTCTGAATTTAGAAACTCAGTCCCAGGAACCTGGGACAAAGACCAGACACATTCTTTATTATACAACAGACAGAAATTCGAAAACAATTTGGCCTATGAATCTTAACAATATACCTGACCCAGAGATAAGAAAAAAGCAGCCAACTGAGGTGAAAAACCTCCTGACTATAGAGGGGATATTCACAATCAAAGCTGAAGTTCATCTCTTTGTTAGAGGGGCATAAAGTAATGGTAAATGAAAACGTATTTAGCTCATCTCTTTCTTTGAGGCCTCTTCTGGAGGACAGGACATTGTAGACGGATTTAAATTGCTCAGGATAAAGTTGATGTCACCCACTCCTTGGCTTGAGGGCTTTGGCAATTCCCCTTTCATTACCTCATAGGTGAAGGAAGATCTTTGCTAATGAAGTTCTTTCTGGTGTCTCCTGGGCAGAGGGTAAATCTCATAACAAATATTTGTTCAGTTGCTTACTGTGTTTCCTCTATCAACTTCCATGATCCCTGTAGGATTTTTCAAGTTTAAACATGCATTCACTTGTGTTTAATATCTAGTTAGAGCAAAAAGCTACATAAATAGCTTATGTTGAAGAAAGAAGAAAAAGATGATAGATTTTACTCGCTGAAAGCTACTAAAGATGTTTTCTCTGCTCTTCTTCTGCACTGACAATAAAACTTTATTACGAATTATAAAAAGAAGGAGAACAGAGCAAGTGAAGAAATATTCTTTGGTTTAGAACTTGGTAATTTCACAAGTTTTTGTCCCTTGCTGTTTTTTTACTATATCCAAGTATGTTTTTTAAATATATCCAAGCGTTTATTCGGTGAACATGTTTTTTGGTCTCTGCCATGTGGAGAGCACTATAAGAGACGCTGGTCCACAAACACGACCAGGACTTTATTTCCCCTTTCAGGTTTGCGGCCAGAAGATTACAGTACAGTGTAAGTTGAATGACTGTGATTCTTTCTCATGTATTGTGCAAGCACAGAAGGGGAGAGCTGAGAGTTCCCCGAGGAGGGGAGTAGAGATGCAAAGGTCAGAGACAGTTTCTTAGAGGAGGCAGTGCCTGGACTAAGTATGAAAGGGTGAAGAAGTGCTCCGCCCGGCAAAGAGTGTGGTGCTGCTAGGCGGTGTGCAAAGCAGCAGCGAAGGCCTGGAGGTGAGAGGGACCTGCGGTTGAGAAACAAAAGCAATTCTGTGAAGTCTGAAGTGAGTTGGGAGAAATGACCTGGAAACATAGGAAGGGATCACGCTGTGTGCCACATTAAGTAGATCCTGGAGATCTCGTAGAAGATGAGCTCGAGGACAAGAAAGCACCATTCAGAGCAAGGTGGTCTTAAGTGAGAAAGCAGACTGAACAAGGACATGGTGGTTCACTTTGGGACAATGAGTAACACTGCTGGGGGGAAGGGAGGCGGGGTGAAGAATGGAAAAACGAAGACAGTGTAGGCAAGGGAGCAACCTGCCGTAGGCAGAAAAAAAACCCAAGGAGCATTATGGGAATCTGCTAAGATTTAGGTCTGGGCTAGAGTTTAATACTGTGCGGAATACAAGTGGCTTAGTGGCACACTTAGCTCCCTGACACTGTTCAGATATTTCCAGATTTAAGATGGGAAGCAGATTTCACTTTGATGAATAAACATTGTTGTACTACACCTGTATATGAAGGTGGTACATTGCTATATCCATCCAGTGAAGTGTGAGGTCTATGAGATCAGAGACTTCATTTTCTTCATTTCACCCATTATGGTGTCCTCAGAACCTATAACAGTGGCTGGTACATAGTAGGCCCTCAGTTAATTTTTGTTGAATGAACTGAATATGCAGAAATGAAGATGGATACCCTGTTGAGGCTGCATGAAGGAAGAAGTAAATAACAGATATTATGTGTTTAATATGATCAGTAAATTTTAAAATCAACCACATGCTAAGCTGAGCTAAGCTCTCCTAAGACTAGAGTTATGTTTGGGGAACATGTCAGCAGTCATTTCCATACAACATAAGACAATTTACTTTTAGTTTAATTACACACAGTGATCTCATCTTTTATGGTAGATTTCTCTGGAGAATTAACTATGTTGATGATCCTGAACCCTTGTGCAGCTCCTCTGGGAAGAGCTACTATCCCGATCATGCCTTTATGTTGGAGAAGTGGAGCCAGCCTCTGTCTGTATTGACTAGTCAAGAAAAGGTTAGGTCAGATCATCAAAAGTTAATTTGCTCTTGAAACTTATGCCCAGCCAGAAAGTCTAGTATCCAGAAGGAAAGTTAGACTAAAGGTTAAAAGAGGTCACACATAGGAAAGATTATTCATAAAAATGAAAGCTGCTGCCTGTAGGAATAATATCATCCCTTGCTAGGCTCACTGCCACGAAACCACATGGATAATCTGTGAGTCTTTCTCTCCCTCTGATTTTAGCCACTTGAGCTAATGTCTTGGATATTGTTTCTTTAGTATATATAATCTTGATTCTTCTGCTCACTTGACTTAAGAGATTCAATTCAGTGTCCATTTAAGTGACCTATTTGCTTAAGTCTCATAGCCTGGTGTATAGGAGTCCTCAATAAATACTTGTTTGAGTAAATCCCTTTTTAAAAGTGAAAATATTTAAGCAGTTGCTGGATGACTCTGATGTTTCCTTTCCAGGGTGAGAATTCGTTCTTAGAATGGTACAGTTTCCAACTCGGTACCTTTCTCAAATGACCAATGAAGTAAAAACAATTAAGTACCAATAGATGGTTAGACTAATGGGGTGAATATCTGCTAGTTTGTGCTTTTGTTGCTCCTGGATGGATGGAATCTTCATGAGGCTCTCTCGGGGGTTGTAGATTATAAGTGAGACACACGATTCTCTTTGTTCTTGGGTTCCACTGCCCTTACCAAATTTGCTTGTGGCTAAGAGACTTTATGTTTTCACTTAGTCTTGCTGGGTTATGGTTGAAAAAGAATAGCTCTTTTATGCTTTCAGAATGTAAGATATGAAAAGAAATAATAAATGACTTTTTCTTACCTATAAAAACACATATATCCTCTAGTAATCTTCATATTCAGTGGGTGTGATAATGTTGAGACATCACACTTTACAAATTCACTGTTTGATTTAGTTGTAAGAAAGCTTCGGAATTTGGCATATAACCTATAGTTGATATTGGGATCATGTAACAACAAAATATTAAAAAGAGAAGTCCAAAATCTCCATGATAATTTAGCAGAATTAAGGAAGAAATTTTGGGGTCCAGTGTTAGAAAACTCCCAGAGTCTTTCTTCACTGATATTTTATCTAAAATTCTCAGATTTCTAATTTCTGGGATTGAATTCTGCCCTCATCCCTCTTGTGCCGCTTTTAAAAAGGGTGTGCATAATGGTTATGCTCACTACTTCCTAAACCCTAGGTAGTCTTCCTAAATTCAAAAAAGGAAATGGTGATAATTACTTTTACTTAGAAATTTAAATAGTGCTTGCAGATTTTAACATCTTTCCTAAAATATTAATATCGATGACTACTACCTATTTTTCTGTATTTCACTGTCAGTCATCCTCCACAAGCATGTCCTGGTTTCCCTTTCTAAATCATTTTACTCATTGCTTAATCACCTGCCACAGTGATGTTCTTTGTTATCCTTCTGAAAATTTCAAGGACATCAGCAGCCTCCTAATCATGCAGTATTCATTCATTTTTCTAGATGAAATCATTGACATTGGTGGTCACTGCTTTGCAGTATTTCAGCGCTCCCTCCTCCTCAAGTCATCTCTGTGGTTGTTGTTTGTTATCCCTAACTGTATCGTTATGCATGGTTATCGTTTAGTACTTGGAGTGTTTCTTCGTTCTCTCTCTTCTTCCAGTCCTTATTTAGCAATATTTAATGGTTTTTGGCCCCTTGCTTTTTCCTTTTGTTTTATTTACTGTTAAGAGACTTTAATTCTGTTCCCTCCACTTTCAATGTTGATTTGAAGGCAATGAATTCAGGAGACAACAGGGCAGAACATAGTCTAGAGGGAGCTGGGGGAAGAATGCATTGTATTTTAGGAAATCTTTTACCCTGTGCATGCTGGTGGTTGTGGTTTTTCCTACACTTCTGAACGCCATCATTTGACATAACTGGGAGGAGAGTCCACCCGGGTCCACTAGAGCTGTTCTGAATTAGCCTAGACTCCTAAAGCCAGGATAGAGCTGGTGCACCAGTCTTTTCTTTGCTTTACATCTGGGATTAGACCTGTTCCCTGGCGGACTCTCTGAATTACCTATTTGGCCAATACAGGAGTCTGGATAGAACTCCCCTCCTTCTAGGTTGAAAACAGAGGAACTCCTACATGTATAGCCCACAAAACAACAGTGCAGGTCAAAGGAAAGAAATATCAAGCTGAAGGATCAGAGGAGGAGAATACTTCTGAATATGATTTATTACAGGAAACATTATACTATTTTGAATAACTTAGGCCTTCTACATTGACCGCAGAGAGGTAGAATCTCAATGAAAGAGCATAAAGCCCAGCGGAAATAATGCTTTGAGGTAAAAAAAGAGAACCTGAATGACATGAGCAAAAGATGACAATGGACAAAAAACAAATGACATGACAATTAAAATTTGTATTGGAGGGGCGCCTGGGTGGCGCAGTCGGTTAAGCGTCCGACTTCAGCCAGGTCACGATCTCGCGGTCCGTGAGTTCGAGCCCCGCGTCAGGCTCTGGGCTGATGGCTCAGAGCCTGGAGCCTGTTTCCGATTCTGTGTCTCCCTCTCTCTCTGCCCCTCCCCCGTTCATGCTCTGTCTCTCTCTGTCCCAAAAATAAATAAACGTTGAAAAAAAAAATTAAAATTTGTATTGGAGTGTTTAAGGAACAGAATTGAAATAAGGGAAAATATAGTCAATCACGAGTAGGATAACCTTACAATGAATGAATGGTCTTCTAGAACACAGAGAAAAAATGCACTGAGATAAGAAAGGCAAATGAACAGGTAACTGAAAGGAAGGACTGAGTTCAGAGATCCAGCTTTGTTAGGATCTAGGAATACAGATGTGAATAAGGCAGGTTTCTGGTCCTCAATGTCCTCCCAAGCAAGTCAGGTAAATAGACTGAGGGGAGGCTTCCCGAAAGATGTAAGATTTGAGTTGTCCAATGGGTAATACTTGAGCAGGCAAATGTGAAGGAGGAAAGGCATTCTAGGGGAGTGGCAGCTTGGGTAAAGATAGAGAGGAGAGTACCGGGTATTCATTTGTTATTAAACAGTATCTTTCAAGCATCTTCTATGTGTGAATGCCCAATTGTGGTGTGAGCAATGAGCAAGACAGACAAGACAGAAAAGGTCTGTTCTTCTGTGGAGTTCATATTCAAGAGGGAGGAAACCAGATAATGGACAAGGGAACAAACATATAAGTATGATAATTTCATACTGTGATGGAGCCTATGAAGGAACCAAATCAGATTGATAAGGTAGAGCTTAACTGGGGGTGGGAGAACCAGTTTGGTAGGGTGGCTATGGAAAGCCTCTTCTCTAAAGTGGTAACATTTGAGCTGAGACAGGAATACTGGGATGAAACAAGCCATACAGAGAGCTGGAAGAGCCTTCTAGAGGAAAGGCATAGCAAATGCAAAGGCACTGAGGCTAGGCATGTTCAGGAAATGAGCTGTAGCCTCATGGATTTGATTCAAGCTGTAGCTGAACTTGTAATTTGGGTTGTTCTTATTTTCATACAAGGACTGGAAAACGCATTTGGAACGAGTACTGGTATTGAGAGTTAAAATGAGCTTGATTCTGGGGGCGCCTGGGTGGCTCAGTCTGTTAAGCATCCCACTTTGGCTCAGGTCATGATCTCACAGCTCATGAGTTCGAGCCCTGCATCAGGCTCTGTCCTGACAGCTCAGGGCCTGGAGTCTGTGTCTCCGTCTCTCTCTGCCCCTACCCTGCTCATGCTCTGTCTCTGTGTCTGTCTCTCTCAAAAATAAATAAACATTAAAAAAATTAAAAAAAAAAAAAAGAATGAGCTTCATTCTGTTGTGAGCTCTGCCAATAACTATCTTCAGAATTTTGGGCAAGTTATTTAACCTCTCTTGGCCTCAGTTCTCTGATCTGTGACATGAGGGTAATGGTCAGTAGTCATATGCTTGCACTTGGGTAAATTTACCATCTACCCCTGGAGATACACCATGGTGTATCAGTGAGGTCAACCCAAAGCCACAACACAGACACTGGACAATTTTCTGGGCTATTAATTTCACTAAGGGCTTGGGGAAAATTATATATAAATAATATTCTGCACTAGAACATAAAATTCCCTTACATTTTTTAAGATTAAAAAGTCAAATGTCAAAGATATTTCATGCTTTCGACAGGCCACTTTTGACTATTTCTATACTCATGAAAATGCTTCCATAATGGATTTCAGTGGAAAAGTTTGAAAAGCATTAGTCTAGACACTGAAGTTTTTCAGCTGCAATTCTGTGATCCACTATTCTTTTTAAAAGTTCTTCATTCTTGGGTTATTCATTGTTAATCTCTTTTCCTCTATAACTGAATGAATAATCCAACATAGATGGCTTTATATTGCTTTTAAGGGAGCTCCTTTCAATTCAGAGAAAGAACTTTAAAACCAAAGTATTTCTAAGAGTTCTGGAGGGTATTAAACATCAAGTTTGAGGGGAGGGAAAGGCACCTTATAAACTATTAACTGTAAATATTCTTTTCACTTCACAACTATATTCACAGATGCCTCACTGCCCAGCTGGGTCTTGGAAGAAATATGTTGTCCTTATGATCAGAATTTACATTTAAAAATATATCATGTATTCAAAAGCATATTTTCTTCTCTCCTGATTTGGGCTTCAACAGTAGCTTCTAGAGGATCGTATCAGTGTATTTTTAATTATAAGTAACAGAAAACCTCACTTAAACTGGCATAAACAATAAGCAGAGATATTATCACACATAACTGGAAGCCAGAAGTTGGCCAGTCTCCACTCCATTTTTCTAGGATCTCAGCTCTGCTCTCTTTCATGTGTCACCCTTTTTCTCAAGCTGGCTTCCACCGTGGTCACAAGATAATTGCTAATACTAGCAACAGTTGTCCCTAATTGTAGTGAAAGAAAGGACTTGTTCTCCAGCCATAGACTAAAAATTCTTTCTTGCAGTCTGATTGGCTAACTTAGGTCATGTGCTCACCCCTGAGCCCTTAATACTAAGGCTAATGAGATGATCGTGGGAATTGTAGGCTCTCTGGCCTCAGCCTTGGATCTGGGGATAGGATCTGTTTCCCTTGATAACAATGGCTGTCCTGAGAGGAGGAAAACCCTGACCTAAATCATGGCTCCATTAGGTAAGAGGAAGGAGGAGGATTGACAGTGGGTGGCAACCACTCCTATAAGGTCGGCTTCTGTAGAAATGACTAAAGACCTCTTAGTAATAAATTCTATTTGTTCTTTACTGTGGCAGCCAAGTCCTAAGGAGCATCAGTTTCTTTCTTGTGGACAGAAAAAGAGACGGACTGAAATGTTTCATTTAGAAAATATTTACCGGGTTCATACTGTGTTTCAAGAACTGAAACCCACAAGGCGGTCACGTAGACAAGTAATAATAGTGACAGGCATGGTCAAGAGCACAGGGACATGTCTTATTGATCTTACTCACCTTTAATCAGTATCTACTCAATGATAAGCTCTCTGGGAGTGGGAAATTTCCCACTGCGTTCTTGCCTGCATACCTCCAACACCTAGCCCACTGCTTGACACACATTGAGGATGCCACTGTTATTTATTGAAATAATGTTTCTTGGAGCCAAAGCCATTAATGATTTCTGAAAGGAGAGTGGAAAAATAGAGCATGGACAACAGAAGCTCAGTCACGTGCTTGAATGGTTGGAAGGTTCTGTAAGGTAAGAAGTCTGAGGAGGTAAATTAATTCTCTCACTTGGAGGATGTTAGGGTATGGAGAAGGGCTTCTGATGCCAGCAAAGCTCTGAGACCTTGATGTAATATAACAAGTTGGGTGATGTCTCTGCAGAAGGAAGCTTTTTACTTAATAGGAATATTTGGCACAGCACCTAACCCATAGTACATATTCAGTAAATAAATAATGAATGAATGATTGGTGAGCTTCTAATTAGATTTGGGGAGAATATCATGATTAGATTAAATAGTTCGTATCCAACTGTGCCTTCATGCATTTGTTTTTTTCTTTGCTTCTAGTGGTGCGATTTGTGGTACTATTAGCTTTGTTATTTTAATGGGCTGCTGTATTTCTAATGGAAAAATGTAACCTAGTGAAATGTGCTTTGACTCTCCATTCCATGTTGAACAAAGTCTGGTTATGTGGAGCACAGGGGCATATATTTTGCACCTTACAAAATTGCCTTCTCAGTGTCTGGAAGTAAATAACCTCAAGCCCTACCAACCAAGTACGCAAATTGATGTCTAAAACTATATATAATAGTTTGATGCCATATTTGGAAAGGAGTTGAAAGGCCATCTAATCCAGCTGTCCCATCTTGTAGATGGCAACCTGGAGACCAGACAAGCAGGGTGATGGCCTGCTATTTCAGTGCTGGTTAAGTGATAGAGGTAGAAATCGAACTCTGGTTTCTCAACTGAACTGCAGTACTTGGACCATGTGAGGAAAGAAAGGATAATTGAGAGCAGCAGGCTGATTTTAAAAGTGTGATTTTAGGCAGGAACTGGCTTTGAGCTGGAGGGGCGGGGGGTGGTCTTGCAAATCCTGAATAGACCTTTATTTTACTAATACGCCATTTGGAATAGAAAAAAATGAAAGTAACAGTCTCCTAAGGTGGTGGAGAACATTATTACATGTAAAAGACTTCAGTTATTATCAGAGGAACTGGTAACACTGACCATAAAACACTGAGAAATTTAAACCGAAACTCCACAGTGACTCCCGAAGAACAGTGCGAGGTAATGATTTTGCTCATGTTGAGAGAGGAAGCAGTCCTTTGAGAATGCTGTCTTACTTCCTGTGTTGAGGAGAGTCTGTCATGTCGCCTCTATTATCATTATTCCTGTATTAACATGTCTAATAAACATAGTCTATTAATTTACCCTACTTCATACTTAATGCTATTTCTCTTTATTGCTCAGAAAGTTTCTTGGACGGGTTTGACTGTAACACGATATGGTTGTTAGGGTATTTTCCGGGTTTAGAAATCCCTGACCTCCTGTATTCTCTCCATCTGACTTCAGACCAATGAAAACAGAATATACGCTCATTCACTCTTCTATATAATGTGAGAAGGTATTGTACTGTACTTCTCATACTTAAGAACGTATTTTTACTTCCTTTTGCCTTTTTCAACAGACTTTTTCCGTTCCTGTGTATCACTGCTGACCTAACTCATGGATGGTTTGGGTAGTTTACGTGTCGCTTGGCCATCTGCCCTAACCCCGTTCCATCGATACTTTCACTGTCGTCCACTTCTGGGCATCGGTGTGTATGTATAGATCTTTTCTTTGCCATTTAAAAAAAAAAATATCTCTGATTTGGCTACTTAAAAATTCTTTGGCCATTGTTTCTTGAATTTATTTACTTATATCCTCTTCCTGGAAATCTCATCTGCCCCCAAACTGCCCAAAATCTGTTAGAAAATCAAGAATCTCATCATTTCTTTTAAAATGAAATGTCACCGGGGCACCTGGTGGCCCAGTCAGTTAAGTGTCCAACTTCAGCTCAGGTCGTGATCTCACAGTTAGTGGGTTCAAGCCCTGCATCAGGCTCTGTGCTGACAGCTCAGAGCCTGGAGCCTGCTTGGGATTCTGTGTTTCCCTCTCTCTCTGTCCCTCCCCCACTCGCACTCTGTCTCTGTCTCTCAAAAATAAATTTAAAATAAATCAAATATCACGAATACTATAATTTATTTATATTTTGAATGAAAAATTTCTTATCTTGCTGTATTCATTTTTACCTGGCTACTCTCAATGAGCTAAGCATCTGTTTTGTGATACCTCTCAAAGTTCTCCCAATGAGTCAGTCCAATCACTGTTCAAATCAGCCAAATGCATTTCCATACCAAGTTGGTTCTTTTTGTTGCCTAGCAAAGAGAAAAGGAATTCAGAGAATGCGATTCTGTCTGCTGATGATGCAACTCTGGATACGTTATGCAGACACATCTATATCTCTCTACCTTCAACATGGGCTCGATTTTTTTTTCAGGGATTTTCACTAACTTTAAATGGAATTTGCTTACCGTATAGTGCATTCAGCAAATATATATTATGTGTCTTGTGTGTCAGACTCTTTGCACCATGGTGATTGTGACAGATATGGTATAGACTTAATTATGATATGAACTAGCATTGTTTTTCAGTGTCTTCTATGGCCCCGGCATTGCAGTAAAGTATGCTAAAAATGTATCTCATTTGATTAACCTTTCAAAAGCTTGTGAGGTTCATATACAAAAATTATTTACATTTTCTGGATGAGGAATCAAAACTTAGGTCAGGGATCTGCCCAAGATTTCTCAACAAGTGGATGAGGTTCCAACTAGGTCTCTCTGAATCCAGAGTCTGGGCTTTTAACCTGTATGGCCTCACAAATGGAGATTTGAGGCTTTGGTGGAAGGAGCAGGCCCTTACCTGATAATTTTTACTCTTTTTCCTGAAGTGGATTATGAGATGTGCTGAGTGTGGAGTAGGGTTAGGAAGAGGATAGGGGTTTGTGGAGATCTGGGGAGACTTGGAAGAACTCTCATTGAGTAGGCAAGTGAGTTGATGGTGGACGCTGAGCTGGAGTGGCAGGCATTCCCAAGAAAACAGCTGATGCTGTGGCCCATGAATTAGCGGTGCTCTCAATGTGTCAAATCATGTGCAGTGTTGCAATACAGATTTTTAAAAAGGAGTCAAACAACCTAATAATTACTTGTATCATTTAGGATTAGTTTCAGCTGCTAGTAACCGAAACCTGAGATGCTAGGCATTTAAGACAGAGATTCATTTTTCTTTCGTGCAGAATAAATCTTAAGGTAGGTCGTCAAGGGCTTGTATGATATCTACACAGTCATCAGCGGCTCACCTGTTTCTGTGTTTCTGCTCCACCCTTCCTAGGCTAGGCTCTCCATCCTCAACATTACCTCCTATTCACAAGATAACTGCCGCGGTCTGGCCATCATGACTATATTCCAGATAGGAGGAAGGGCAAAGGCTGTCAGTTGAGTCAGCTCCGTTGTAGCATTGCCCCAGAAGCCTGTCAGTCACTTCTGCTCAAAATTTAGATTCTCTTAAAATCAAGGGAGTTTGGAAATTATAGTGTTTTGTTTTGTTGTTTTGTTTTAAATCCAGGCACATTGCCGCCTGTAACAATGTAGGGATCTGCTTTTAAAGAAAAAATAAAACTGAATGTTGAATAGACAATTTCAGTCTCTGCAACACCTTTCTATATTCAAATCCTCAACATTTGGAAATCTTAGATGAAAATTAGACATCAGATAGTACATTGTGGCTTTCTCTCACAAGGTTAGAATGTAAATAGCCACCATTATTTTCTACTTTAAGATGACTCTAGAACGTGGAGTCATGATTTTAAAGAGGGGGGAAAAAGCAAAAAATGACACTTCCTTTTTTCCCCCAGGGCAAGCCTTGTGCCATGTAAATTGTTTTGGGGTTACTGATGTGTTCTAGAGGCAGGAAGCTGGATATATTAAAAAAGTGTTTACTATTGATTGTTTTGTGTATTTATTAATTGGTTTTCTTCATTCTTTCCCAAAGAGATTTCACAGTTGTTGGTTCTTCTTATAAACAGTTGGTTTCTAAATGAAATATAAATCAGCTACATCCTTTATAAAATGATCAAGTAGAAGAAATGCTTTTGGAACAAACACAATTTGTTTCATATTAATAATTTTCTGTATTTCTGTTCTTGGAAGCAGTGGTGCTTTTTTCCAATTCTCTTTCCTTTCAGATGGTAAACAAGTGGAGAAATTATCAAGAGCCTCTGTAGCTACTTTATGGCAACAAAAGGAAGAAATTAAAGATGGCCTAAAATTATAAGGATCTATAGAAGAGGAAATTTCAGAGCCTAGCAAAAGATAATACCTTCAGATCTATAGAATTGATTCTTCCAACATTCAAGTGCCTCCAGATCAAGCTTCCAATTTCTCTGCTTGGTTTTAAGCAGATTCAGATTAATGATTTGTGTTTTCAGTTCTGGTCCTTTGTTGGTTGATGTTTGACTCAGTGTTACATCCTGCCCCTAGAGTGCAAACGAGTGGGGGCATGTATGAAGGTCCACAGTGTGCTGAACTCAATAACAGGGGTCTGCAGCACAGGGATGGGGGATGGGATGGTAGGTTCAGCTGGGAATTAGAAATAAAGAACAAGGTGCAAGAATTGCTCCGGAGACTGGCTGGAAGGCAGCTCAGATGCCTTCAGATGATCCAGGTGGTTGTTTTGTTCTTATGCATTGATATGTCAATACCTGGGAGCCAGGAGCGATCCCCTTTCTCAGTACTTTGTTTGGAGTTTTGCATGGGGGTGTAAGCAACTGACACATCTTGGGCTTATGGAGAAGAGTTTTCTTGGATATTTCATTTGTCTCTTAGCATGGCATATCAGGTCAGGGGCTATCATAGCATTTTCTTTGCTGTTATAAACTGTCCTCTGAGCTGAAAGGCTTCTGAGCTCATCTATTATTTCTCTCTGGATGGGAAGTGATGTCTCATGATTGGTAACAAAGGCTCATGTATCACCTGCCTTTAATGGTAACATCAGGGCATCTCATTTCCCAGTAGGGTGACTTTAATTTCCTGTCATCTGGATAGCTGTATTCAGAGGCTGGGTTGTGCCATCCCAAATGAAAGGGAGTGACAGGAAGTATCCTCTCCTCCTGTTACAGTTTGCCAGAAGGTACTCAGAAGTCCTTTTATGCCTAACTCAAAATGAATGGATTTCACTGTTGCATTGTCATTATTTGGTGGCAAGATAGGGGTGCTGGGGAGGTACAGACTGTTACATTCAAAATAAGTGGGACTGTCAGCAGGGCAGCAGATATGGTCCTCATGAACACTAATAAGGTATGGAGAAAAGTTGAATGGATCAGAATGCCCAAAAGTTAACGCTCAAGTAAAGAAAAGATGAGGAAGAAGCTGAATAGAGATCTTCTAAGGTTATGTGAAACTCTAAGGAGAGCCTTTTGTGGTCTGGACCTGATTAAGGCTCACCATGTCCACTAGTAACTAAAATATATATGAATTACATAATTTCTTTTTCTAGAATCATGGACATTTGACTATGAGTGATAAATGATAGGGAACTGATTCTGAACCAGATACTAACATGTCTCCCTAATCCCTGGGTTTCTTCCATCATTGCCCTGATGGTACTTTGCACTCTGGATAGCTTCTCTTGGTACCTTTGAGAATCACTGGGTGGGGCTCTTTTGAGCTTTTTGGGACACAGATATAATGAATGTGTGATTTATCATTGTGAGTGTGGGATTTTCATTGTTGTTGTTTAAGCTAAATTTAACTGCTTGGGGGAGATAGAGAGAAGGCACATGTTTGGGAATAATCAGGTGGCTATGCTGTTGAAGGAGAAGGACCAGGGATGGGGCAAAAGAGTAGTTACAGTAGTAGCCATGAGCCATGAAGCTGAGTAAGCAGGAGGATGACAATGTGAGGGAGGTGATAAGTAAGGCTTGACCTACTGTGTTTGTGTAGCTGGAAGAGAACACTGTTCAACAATGCCGGATGAGGGAGATTTTAATATTTAATGCAGGTCCATCAAATTCTGTCATTTTTCATAGCTTATCTTTTTTCTTGCCTTATCCTAATTATTGATCATCTTTATGGGTTTTATGATGCAAATTGATTTATAATTGCCAAAAATAGCTGCATCAACTATTCTTTATATAAACATTCATGATATACCTATAAAATATAATCTCCTTTGTATTTATATTATTGATAATTTTTACTTTTCTAGTATTTCTAGTTAATCTCCCTTTCCTGAAGGAACTTCTGTATCATATTCAAAATAAAAATAAATATTCCCACCTAGAAATATTTTACCTTTAATTAGGTAAAAACTTACTTAAGGTAAAGTTTTTGTATGTAAGACTTGCAAAAGAACCTGTAATGTCTTCTTAACACATTGACAGCTCTTTTCTTTATTCAAATGTCTACTGTATTCTACTTTAATGGAGGGGTGAGTCAACATCATACACTGTGACACACGTTTCTGGCTTATTTCACTTCCTTATGCCCCTCATTGGAATGGTTAATTGAGGTAATTATTTGGGGGCAGTTCAAGCCCCAAACCAAATTCTTGCTTCATTTCACTGGTGTCATTGAGGTGTGCCTCCCTTTATGTCATTAGGAAACAGACAACAGTCCATTATGTAAGCTAAAATAAAAGAGAATGATGTAATGATAAGTGCAAAGAAGTTCCTGTGTAGTCTGGAAAAGAAAAGGGAGTTGCAGAGAAAGAATTTACAATTTTTCTCCAGCACTGCTCAGAGGGCAGGTGTTCTGATTGTTAATGAATCATCTTGCTCTTTATACAAAAATATCCCCAAGGTAGAGAAGGGTAGCTCATTGGGCTACACCATTCAGATTCCCTAAGGAGTTTCACAATCTTTGCTCTCTTCTGTTGTCACCAAGCCAGCTGCCAATTGCTAACTTCCCTTCCATGTGAACACCCTCCCTTCTACCACCCCTGCCAACCCCCAAGAAGGACATTCTTTATAGACGTGTCCCTAGTTCTTGGGTCACATAAAATCTTCCACTTAAAAAATTGATGATTTAGGATTTAAATAGGTTTCTTTTCCAGTAAATTATTGTGAATCTGTTCCGTCATACCTGTTAAAGCCTGGGAGAACCAAATAAAACTGCTATTCTGAAACTGCACAAAAGTCAGACCCTCAATTATGGTGATGACCAAGGCACTGCCCTCTGTGAACCTGAAGCTCCAGTGACCTTCTGGCCTCACCCATTTCTGAACTATTCATGGTAGATGTTCAATATTTGTGTGTTATTTTTCATACACGTTTTAAGGTTATTCCAAAAACCTTAAAGAAAATTTGAATAACATTTTGTGACATTTGTATTAATCGATTCATGTATTCTTACTTCTCACTTTACATTTCTATAAAATGTCTTTACCTTGTAGCACTAATGATACTTTGCGAATTTGAGGGAGAAGTTGCCAAATGAAGATTGATATTTGAATTGAGGCTTAGCATTTTCTTTTAGTTTATCTTGGTGATAGCACTGTTTTATTGGGAAAGCTAATATAAATATGCAACTCTTACAAAATATGAGAAAGTATCATTTTTCTGCTTAAGAAGAAAACTTATTCCAGCTGATTAGGTTTTCTGAATAATTTAAATTATAATTGTTGTTTGGAAATATATTAATCCTCTAAAACTCTGGAATTTGAGAGAATTAGGGGAAAGTATAGAATAAAAGGGAGTATATTTGGCAACATCATTGGTTGATGTGATGGTTAATTTTATTTGGGCCATGAGGTGCCCAGGTATTTGGCCAAGCATTATACTAGATGATTCATTCTGTGAGGATGGTTTGGATGATATCAACATTTAAATTAGTAGACAGAGTAAAGCAGTCTGCTTTTCCTAATGTGGGTGGGCCTCAATCAACTGAGTTGAAGGCCTGAATAGAATAAAAAGCCTGACCCTTCCAGGAGAAAGAGGGAAGTCTTTCCATCCGACTGCCTTTGAAGTGGGACAGTGGCTTTTTTCTGCCTTCAGACTCAAACAGAAACTTCAGCTCTTCCTAGGTCTTGAGCCTTCTGGCCTTTGGGCTGTAACTATCCCATCAGTTCTCCCGGTTGTCAGGCCTCTGAACTTGGACTAGAAGTATACCATAAGCTCTCTTGGGTTTCCACTTTCCCAGTCCACCCTGCAGATCTTGGGAATTGTCCATAATTGTGTGACCCGGTTCCTTATAATAAATCTTTTTCTTTCAAGACTTCTCGGGGAGATGGCAGAGTAGGAAGATCACCTTGCCCCATGATACAACTAGATAATACCCACATCAGTGTAAATAACCTGAAGACTGGCAGAACAGATTCTCCACAGCTAAATGTAGAGAAGAGGCTGTATTGAAGAGGGTGGGAAGGGCAGAGATGTGGTTGGGAGCCAAGTGTACCTGCAGAACTGTCATGGGAGAGCAGTACTGGCTGGCATGGAGAGGAGAGAGGGGCATATCCCCACAACAGCCACCTCAGGCATGGGGGACCCACACAGGGAGGACAGATCCCCTTTGAAAACCAGTGGAGCCTAACAATCAATGGGGCTTAACACCTGGAACTTTAAAACTCAGAGGCCTGGGCTCTGGGAGAGGCTAGAGGGTCGAGTCCTTGCCCTCGAAGAGATCACACAACAAACAACCCTGCTGAGAAACAGCATGGAAGCAGCAGCTGGAAAAACATGGGGAAGAAATTTATTTACTAATTTCAGAGCATGGGCTATGGGGGCAGGGATCTTTGAGAGACCTCTCCAAGAACAAAAGGGCTGGCAGGTGCCATTTCCCTCCCCTGACTCCAACCCTAGATACATAGACCCTGTGGGAACCAGCTCAGCATCAAGACTGTCTAGTTCACTAACAGTGTGCCCTTCCTCCAAGCCCTTCTGTAGATTTGCCCCCTTCAACCTAGCTGGCTTTGGCAGGAGTCTTCCCCGGAATGGCTACAGATCCCTTCCCGAAGTGGACTGGAATGGATGTTGATGGCACTTTGAACCCTCTCCCTGCATTCTACGATCTGCCCCCTCCAATACACCCTTGGCTGGAGTCCATCCAAAGCAGTGCTGGCAGCCTGGCAGTGTGTAAGCAGCCCCAGCAGGGATCAGCACCACTCCTGCTCTGGGGAGATGGAAAGATAACCACAAAGACCAGTCCAACTGTGATTCCAGCAGTGGGACTGAGGGCAGACATTGAGTCTGACTGCAGGTCCTGCCCACAAATGGAAGCTTCTCAGGGAACAACACAGGGAAAGTACTCTGCAGTTCAGTGCTACTGCATCTCTGGCAAACACCTGGTCTAACCCAACTCAAGCCCAGCGTGGCTCCCAACTGACCCATTAATGACACAGGGACCAAATCCTGCCAATAGCAGGCAGAGAACCATTGCAGATAACTGGACTGAGGGCAAACATGGCATAGCCACAGTAGTAGGGCACATGCAACACACATGGATGACACCCCTGAAGTCTCAGGTTCTGGTGAACAGGGGACACTGCACTGCAGGGTACTATAGGACCTCTTCTTCATAAGGCCACTCCTTTCAAGAGCAGGACATGTAGCTGACTTTCCTAACACATAGAAACAGACACAGAAAGTTAGACAAAATGAAGAGTCAGATGATGAGGTCTCAAAGAAAGAACAGGACAAAATCACGCCAAGAGAGCTAGATGAGATAGAATTAAGTAATATGCCTGATAGAGAATTTAAAGTAATGGTCATAAAGATATTCACTGGACTTGAGAAAAGAATAGAGGAGTTTAGTGAGACCCTCAACAAGGAGATGGAAAACATAAAAAGGAACCAATTAGAGATGAAGAACTCAATAACTGTAATTTAAAATAAACTGGATGGGGGGCGCCTGGGTGGCGCAGTCGGTTAAGCGTCCGACTTCAGCCAGGTCACGATCTCACGGTCCGGGAGTTCGAGCCCCGCGTCAGGCTCTGGGCTGATGGCTCAGAGCCTGGAGCCTGTTTCCAATTCTGTGTCTCCCTCTCTCTCTGCCCCTCCCCCGTTCATGCTCTGTCTCTCTCTGTCGCAAAAATAAATAAATGTTGAAAAAAAAATTAAAAAAAAAAAATAAATAAAATAAACTGGATGGAATAAATAGTAGACTAGAAGAAGCAGAAGAAAAGATCAGTGACCTGGAGGACAGAATAGTGCAAAGCAATCCAGCTGAACAGGAGAGACGAAAAAAAAAAAAAAAAAAAAGACGAGGAAATTTTTATATATATATATATAACAATGGAACTCGGCAATGCCATCAAGTGTAATAACATTTGCATTGTAGGGATGCCAGAAGGAGAAGAGAGAGAAAAGGGGGCAGAAAATTTATTTGAAGAAATAATAGCTGAAAAGTTTTTGAATCTGGGAAGGAAACAGAAATCCAGATCCAGGAGGTCTAGTGTGGCCCCAAAGAAATCAACAAAAGCAGATCCACAGATACATACTAATTAAAATGGCAAAAAGTAGTGATAAAGAGAAATTTTAAAGCAGCAAGAGAAAAGAAGATAGTGCATACAAAGGAAACCCCATAAGGCTATCAGCTGATTTTTCAACAGAAACTTTGTAGGCCAGAAGGGAATAGCATGATATATTCAATGTGCTGCAACAACAACAAAAAAAACTCTGTGAAGGATGACAAAAAGTAGTCAAGGATGCTCTATCCAGCAAGACTATCATTCAGAATAGAAGGAGAGATAAAGATTTTCCTGACCAAAAAAAAAAAAAAAAAAAAAAAGTTAAAGGAATTCATGATCACTTAACCAGCCCTACAAGAAATGGTAAAGGGAACTCTTTGAGTGGAAAGAAAAGACCATAAGTAGGAGTAAAAAAAGGAAGCATAAAAGCAGTAAAATGAAGTATATCTATAAAAAAAATCAGTCAAGGGATTCACAAAACAAAAGGATGTTAAGTATGACACCATATACCTAAAACATGAGGGGGGGAGAAGAATAAAGAATGGGTTCAAATTTAAGGGACCATCAACTTACTTTAGACTGCTATATGCATAAGATGTTACATATAAATCTAATAGTAACCACAAATCAAAGACTGGTAATAGATATGCAAAAAATAAAGAGAAAAGAATACAAATATGTCACTAAAGAAAGACAGCAAACCATGAAAGAAGGCAAGTGAAGAAAGGAACAGAGAAGAACTACAAAAACAACCACAAAGCAAATAACAAAATGGCAGTAAGTACGTATCTATCAATACTTTGGATGGAAATGGGCTAAATGCTCCAATCAAAACACAGGGTGATGGCATGGATAGCCAGACCCATCTATATACTACATACAACAGACTCATTTCAGACCTAAAGATACATGCAGATTAAAAATGAAGGGATGGAAAAGCATTTATCATGCATATAGAAGTGGAAAGCCAGAGTAGCAATAGTTGTATCTGACAAAAATAGACTTTAAAACAAAGACTGTAACAAGAGACAAGGAAAAACACTACATAATCATAAAGGGACCAATCCAACAAGAAGATAAAACAGTTGTAAATATTTATGTACCCAAGATGGGAGCGCTAATAACAAACAAGGAAGTAATTGATAGTAACACAATAATAAGGGACTTTAACACCCCATTTATATCCGTGGATAGGTCATCCAAACCGAAAATCAATAGGGAAACAGTGGCTTTGAATGGCACATTTGACAAGATGGATCTAACATATATTCAGAACATTCCATCCTAAAACAGCAGAACACACATTCCTTTCAATGCACATGGAACATTCTCCAGAATAGATCACATGTTAAGCCACAAAACAAGTCTCAACAAATTCAAAAAGATTGCAGTCATACCAGGCATCTTTTCTGACCACAATTCTATGAAACTTGGAAATCAACCACTAGAAAAAAAATCTGGAAAGAACATAAGTACATGGAGATTAAATAACATGCTACTAATAAACAATGAATAGGTCAACCAAGAAATCAAAGAGGAAGTAAAAAATAAAGGGAGACAAATGAAAATGAAAACACAGTGATCCAAAATCCTTAGGATGCAGTAAAAGTTGTTTTAAGATGGAAGTTTATAGCAATACAGGCCTACTCAAGGAGAAAGAAAAATCTCAAGTAAACAACCTAACCTTACACCTAAAAAAGCTAGAAAAAGTAGAACAAACAAAATCCAAAACCAGGAGAAGAAAAGGAATAATGAATATTAAAGCAGAAATAAATGAAACAAACAAAACCGATGTAACAGATCAATGAAACCAGTAGCTGGTTCTTTGAAAAGATCACAAAATTGGTGAATGTTTTAGCCAGGCTCATCCGAAAAAATAGAAGACTCAAATAAACAAAATCAGAAATGAAAGAGGAGAAATATAAAGGACTTTAAGAGAACATTATGAAAAATTATATGCCAACAAACTGGACAACCTAAATGAAATGGATAAATTTCTGGAAACATATAACCTCCCCAAACTGAATCAGGAAGAAGTAGAAAATTTGAACAGACCAATTACCAGCAGCAAAATTGAATTAGTAATCAAAAAACTTCTGATAAACAAAAGTCCAGGATCAGATGGCTTTACAGGTGAATTCTACCAAACATTTAAAGAAGAGTTAATACTTGTCCATCTCGAACTATTCCAAAAAAGAGAAGAGGAAGGAAAGCTTCCAAATTCATTCTGTGAGGCCCAAATCAGACAAAGACACTACAGAAAAGAGGACTATAGACCAATATCTCTGATGAACAGAGATGCAAAAATCCTCAACAAAACACCCAACAGTACATTTAAAACATCATTCACCTCAATTGAGTGGGGTTTCTTCCTGGGATGCAAGAGTGGTTCAATATTCATAAATCAATTAATATGATACATCACATCAATAAGAGAAAGAATACAAACCATATGATCATTTCAGTAAATGCAGAAAAAGCATTTGACAAAATGCAGCATCCATTCATGGTAAAAACCCTCAATAAGGTAGAAGGAACATACCTCAACATAGTAAAGGCCATATATGTAAAACCCACAGCTAACATACTAAATGGTAAAAACCTGAGAGCTTTTCCCTTAAGATCGGGAACAAGACAAAGGCATCTACTCTCACCACTATTATTTAACATAGTATTGAAAGTCCTAGCCACAGCAATCAGATAAGAAAAAGGAAACAAAAAGACATCCAGATTGGTAAGGAAGAAGTCAAACTTGTCACTATTTGCAGATGACATGATACTATTCATAGAAAACCCCAAATACTCCACCTAAATATTAGAAGAATTGATAAATGATTGCAGTTAGATCACAGGATACAAAATCTATATACAGAAATCCATTACATTTCTGTACACTAATGATGAAGTAGCATAAAGAGAAATTAAGAAAACAATTCCATTTCCAGTTGCATTCAAAATAATGAAATACCTAGGAATAAACAACCACGGAGGTGAAAGACCTGTATTCTGGGAACTACGAAATGTTAATGAAAGCAACTGAAGACACCATAAACAAATGGAAAAACATTCCATGCTCTTGTTTGGGAAAACGAATATTGTTAAAATGTTCATACTACCCAAAGCATTCTACAGATACAAGGCAATCCCTATGAAAATGTCAATGGCATTTTTCACAGAACCATAACAAATAATCCTAAAATTTGTATGGAACCACAAAAGACCCCAAATAGCCAAAATGATCATGAAAGAGAAGAATAAAATTAGAGGTATCACAATCCCAGGTATTAAGAAGTACTACAAAGCTAGTAATCAATACAGTATGGTACTGATACAAAACTTGAAAAGAATAGAGAGCCCAGAAATAAACCCACTATTATATGGCCAATTAATCTCCAACAAAGGAGGCAAAAATATGTGACGGGAAAAAGTCTCTTCAACAAATGGTGTTGGGAAAACTGGACAGCTACATGCCAAAGAATGAAACTGGACCACCTCACACCATACACAAAAGTAAATTCAAAATGGATTAAAGACCTACGTGTGAGACCTGAAACCATAAAAATCCTAGAAGAGAGCACAGGCTGTAATTTCTCTGACATTGGCCATAGCAACATCTTTCTAGATATGTCTTCTGAGGCTTGGGAAAAATAAGCTGTTGGGACTACATTAAAATAAAAAGCTTCTGCACAGAAAAGGAAACAACCCACAAAACTAAAAGACCTACTGAATGGAAAGATATTTGCAAATGACATATCTGATAAAAGGTTAGCATCCAAAATATATAAAGAACTTCTGCAACTCAACATCCCCAAAGCAAGTAATCCCATTACAAAATGGACAGGCGACATGAACAGGTATTTCTCCAGACAAGACATACAGATGGGCAACAGACACATGAGAAGATGGTCAACATCACTTATCATCAGGGAAATGCAAATTAAGAACACAATGAGATATCACCACACATGTATCAGAATGGCTAGTATCAAAAACACAAGAAACAACAGATGTTGGCAAAGATGTGGAGAAAAAGGAACCCTTGTGCACTGTTGATGGAATGCAAACTGTTGCAGCCACTGTGGAAAACAGTGGAGGTTCCTCAAAAAGTTAAAAACAGAATTACCAAATGATTTGGTAATTCCTTTATTGAATATTTACCCAAATAATATGGAAACACTAATTCAAAATGATACATGCACCCCTATATTTATTAAGTATTATTTATAATAGCCAAATTATGGAGGCAGCCCATGTCCATTAATTGATGAATGGATAAAGAAGGTGTATACACACACACACACACACACACACACACACACACGTGCATAGGAATATTATTATATTATTTAGCCATAATAAGAATGAAATTTTGCCATTTGCAACAACATGGATGGATCCAGAGGGTATAATGCTAAATGAAAGAAGTCGGTCAGAGAAAGACAAACACCATATGACTTCATTCATATGAGGAATTTAAGAAACAAAACAAATTAACAAAAAAAAAATAGACAAAAAACCAAACCCTTAGCTATAGCGAACAAATTTATGGTTACTGGAGGGGAGGTAGGTTGGGGAAGGGGGAAATAGGTGGAAGGAGTTTTAAGAGTTTGCTTATGATGAGCGCTGAGTAATGCATACAATTGTTGAATCACTATATTGTATACCTGAAACTAATATAACACTGTATGTAAACTGTACTGGAATCAAAATTCAAAAATATCTTTTTGCCTCTATCTAGAGGTCCTGTCTGCTTATCTATCTATCTATTTACCTGTTTATCCACATCCTATTGGTCCTATTTTTCTGGAGAACCGTAACTAATGCATTTGGACTAAGTGGTTTTGATTCATAGATATAAACAGAGAGATGATGGAATGTAATTATTTTGAAAATTACAAACACCAGAGGGAACATTATACAAAATGACTTAATTTGTCCAGTTTCATAGTTTTCTAAAATATCTGATCTAAAAAAGAAATGATGCTGAGACAACAGGGAAAATTGAAATAATGTTTTAAAAGTGGTTGAGGACATTCCTTAAAATGTCTAGTGTTTGAAATGACTGCAGTAAATTTCCCCTCTGGTATATTTTAGGTATGGGATAAATAACGATTAAAATGAAGCAGTACACTTGGCATGTGATGAAAGGAAATCACGCCTCTGCCTTGTGATTATCGATTAATTCGTGCTTTAATTATATTTTCATGAAACCATACAGTTATAAGCCCTAATTTGTGCTTGATATACATCATGGCATTGTTTTACCATAAAAAAACAAAGAATAGGTCCTCTTTGATAAGATTTTTTTGGCCTCCCTAGTTGTTCTGTTACTCCTCAGTGCATTTCTGGATTAGAGAAAGTGGTTTCACCACGTTTAGAAAACACTTTGCTATGCAGGATGGACTGTATTTGAAACACTGTTTTAGGAAAGTGTAGATAGAGATCATTGGTCACAGGTTTTGTGGTTTTTGTTATTGATTGAGAGGCAACATTAAGTAAAGATGTTCTAAATTAGGACTAGGATGATAAAAAATAGAAAAAAGTTAAAAATAAGCATAGATAAAACACGAGATGAAGAACTTGAAAATATTCCTTAAATGTATGGGATAAATTTAAGATTCTCTTTAGAATGTCAGGCCTCCACGTAAAGTCGATGGCTTTTGATCCTGGGTAATAGGACATAGTATAACCAACCATAATTATTTCATGTTAAGATTTTTTTTTCTATGCAAATCCTCAGTTTCTAGATTTTCTTGACTATTTTGCCTGACACTGGCTCCCCTAACAGTTGAACAAAAGGAAAAACCAAGACTTAAATACTTTGTTTTAATCCCCTAAGAAACTTGTTGAAATGTGAGGTTTTGAAGTATATGCATTTTACTTGTTTAAAAAACATAATGCTTCTAATACTTTGTATTTGAAGGGGTGTTGTTGGTGTTTTTTTAAACATGAAAGGCACTTTATGGTACATTGGCAGCCTCTGAAGGGGGTTGCTGGAGGGCGCAGGGCTGAGACTGTTGTCTGTACAAAATCGGGACTTCCCAGGAGAGTGGAGCTGTACATGCCTAAACCTGAATAGTTATAAATTGTGTGGGGGTGGAGGGGAGCATGAACACAAGGTTCTGTCTCCCTCAGATTCTCCAAACAAGACAATCTGAGTCCCTGAGAGCCCCCCGCTGTGGACTCTAGCCTGAGAGAACAGATTACACAGATCCGTCCTTGTCAGCTATGTAAGGCCCCAACGTTAAATGCCGCGCGGGATGCTTTGTCTTTTAATTGTGAATTTGAATGGTCATTTCATTTTCCGTTTTCCTGTTTTCTAGGCTTTCTTACAAAAATCATTTTGTATTAGAGAGCAGAGGTGGGTGTACTTAGGGCCCATAAAGGCCACACTGCACCGTCCTGAGTGTGCATGTAAGTGCAAGCATGCACGTGCTTAATGCGTCGTTGTATTCAGCCAAAGCTCAGTGGGCCCATAACCCCCCCCACTCTTGCCCTGCAGAAGGTGCCTCTGGTATGATCAGGTGGTCACAGACGGCTCCTGTGAGAAGTGTTCTGAACCCTTCCCCTCTCACTTTGCTTCTGATGTTGATGGAATGTTCCTACGTACAGAGCCACTTGAAGGTAGGACTGTGTTTTCTTCTTTGTCTCATCCCAGTGTCTAGCCCAATACCTGGCCCACTTATTTGTCTAGTGAGCATCAGGAAACAATCCTGAGGAAAGACAAGGCTTGAAGCCTGGTGGCATACAAGACCTAGGCCCCACCCCAATTCAGCCCACTTGATACAATATTCTTTCTCATTAACTGAAAGCTCTACCATGGAGAAGCTTCCCAGTTGGGAGATCTGTACCACCCCCAGAACCTTCTTGGCTAAGGCTCACAGTGACGGAAGACAGACAGCAGCCTCCATTCTGTACCACTGTCAACGTCTGCTGAGAACCCGGACTCCGCGTGATTCTTACTCTTTCTGTCTTACTCGCCGTTGTCACAACATACTCTTTTCCTTTTCTAAAGCTAGCTGTCTCCTTGTCTAGACAACTCCCCCTCCCTTCCATCTGCAGATGGCTTTGTCTGGAAAGCCCACAGACTTTCTCTCTACCAAGAACTTCCCCAGGATGCATAGGCAATTAAGCTAGTCTGACTCTCGAGGTGTTACTCCTGTTAGTAGGCATTTGCCAAATAAGTAAGCCTTTGCCAAAAAGAAAGTGACAGCATTTTTCCTCTCTTAGTGAATTATTTGGGATGTTTATTCCTTTCAGTGGTTAAGGAACACATCAGGATGAGCATCTCAAAAGCAAGGTTCTGGTTGGCCAAGGTTCCTTTCAGATTTTTTTTTTTTGTCATTTGCATCCAGGGGCCCTGGATTTTAGAAAACAAATTTCCTCAAGATCAGGTAAATTGAGAGGTACAAAACTGGGCCATCCAGATGCGTGATTCATGTCTCATAAAATTGGAAAGCTTATTTCTTTCTCAGCTTTAGTCTGATTTTAATTCAGCTTTCTGATTAGACCCTCCTGTAGTGCCTTTGTGTTTGTCTTTCTCCTACCAAGGTGCGTATCGAGTCTTTGGTTGCCAGGTCTCAGAGTCGCGATCTTTATTTACTCGGTGCACCCCCCCCCCCCAAACCTCTTATTAGAGAAAAATTGAACTGGACAGACCTCTCCCAAGGGCAGTTTTTAATACAGCCTGTTCTTACATACTGTGACATGATAGACTAATCAATCAGTTGTGTGGTATTCTGGATACACTAACAAATCCCCAGATTTGCAAATGATTTCCTCTTTCGTGTAGTTTAAAGCAGATTCTGATTTATTCCTATAATCCTGCTCATTGCTTTATGATATCCTTTCTTAGGTGGAAGGAAACTCTGAATAGCCAGTCTGCTGCGGTCATTGCTGATGTGCTAGTAAAAGTTTTGATAATTGCCAGTTATATTTGTATCTACACCACAGCCATTAGCAAATCAGCAGAAAAGATGATGATGCACATAAAACTTGCAATAACATGATTCATGTTTATTACAATTAAAAAATCTATAAATACTGTGTACTGGGACTTGAAACAACACACTAATATATTCTCATGCTTGTTCCTCAATAACGCATGTCTTTTGCTTAATTAACTTTACCTGTGGAATAGCATTTGGGAAGAGACTCACATTTAGAAATTTTTTTGAGGTAAAAGCAATTATATTTATTCACTTTTTTCCACATAAAATGACAAAACTTGGAGAACTTACAAATTGCGACTTCCTGACCCATGTACCTATGGAATACTTTTATAAATACCATGGCAAAAATTCAACCACATTCGCAGTTTATTTCATCACTATTTGGTCTTGTCAAAACCAGGTTGGGTTTTACAATATGTTCTATGTGAATCTCATCAGTCGTTGGTTAAACAGGGATGGCCATAATACCAATCTCATGGGACTGGTATAAGAAGGTAATAACTTAGCATACCATGACCTACAGCACAGTACGTACTGGCTGTTATCATTATCGAGCCCAACCTAGTGACGATTCTTCAAAATCAGTATTTTAATATATTTCTTGATGACAGGAATGAAAAGGAATTATCTACTAATAGATTAGATTTTAATATCAAATGTCATAAGCAGTATAAAATTTAAATGTCCTTCCCGTGTAATTTATCTTACTATTACAACTTTCCGATTTATTATTTCAGTGACCTCCTGACGTAATCGAATAGAAAAACATTCCTCTTTAGGCCGAAGACATTGAATTTCCATCTCCAGCCCTAGAAGGTGGTTCATCTTGTTATGTTATTCTCTAAAGGAGCAGCTTTATATAATCTGTGCGGAAGCTATTGTTATTTCGTTAATAACTCTCCAACAATGATAAGCAGTGCTCTCCTGAAACCTGTTTTGTTCACTTGCTTGGGGGCATACTTTAAGATTAATTTCATGTGGGAGGTCTTTGAAGAGTCGGTGCTGATGAAAAACCAAACATATTACTGGAACAGCACTGAGGATCTTTGTGGGGGGAGGAGGGGCGGAGGTGGGGATACCTGTTTCCTAAAGTGGGGCTTCTGGAATTTCTGGTGGTATTTGCCAGACTGTTCTATAATTGGTCTTGGAAGATTCTCTGGGAAATGGTATCACGGTAGTCAGATAAGTTTATTGCTCATTCTGTGCCCACTTTGGGACGTCCACACTGCATGTTAGCTAATTAAAAGCTCTGAGAAGTCTTGGAGCAAAGAAACGCTCGGAGAAACAATTTTCTTTGGTACAGTACTGTGGAATTTTAAACAAGCAGTTTTTTCAAGTACTTGAGCCTCTCCAAAGCTGTGTCTTGAGGCCAATTTTGGCCCTAGATGCTGCTGTGACTGACTTGTGTGGCAATGGGGGGTGACCCTTCAGCCAGGCAAGGATTAGAAATAGTTTTTCAGCTTCTATAATGGAATGTGAACTCTGTGCTTTCATGTTTGATATCCTGAGTTCTTCCTTTGGGCACGAACACAAGGTACCTACCCTACAGGCTTTATCCTTAGAGTTTAAACTTGAGATAGCTTCCGTCTATATCAGTCTGTAACAGTTGCATTGGGGGAAGAGGAATACAGAAAATAATGGTCGTCTCTTTTCTATTAATTCAAGTTTCATTCATGAATTGATGATCGCAGTTCACAAAAGAGCTACATTCCTTGGTTTATTCAGGATAGTTCTCCATAAAAACACCCTTACTAAATTACATTAACCCTGTACCCTCAAATTCTATAGAAAATATGTAACATATAATATTATTGGGATCGTTTTCTAGCCTTCTGCATATCTTTGTTGAAGACATGGGTATTGCTGTATGTCCTTTGTTTAAATTCCCTCGACTAGTACTTCTTGATACATTCTGTTTTGAACTTAGTAGAAAAAAGGTTATTGTTTTCCTTAAAAACACCGAGAGTGGTTATTTTATCTTCTCAGATGTATCAAATATAATTAATATTCTTTATATCAAATATAATTAATATTTTCCTTTTTGCCTAGGCTGCCAGGAAGATCAAAGTCAAATTTAATATACACCACAGTGATATCTGTACATGCTTTTCTTTAAAAAATAGGCTTATAGAGGGGAGGGACAAGATGGTGGCATAGGAGGACCCTGGGCTCACCGCGTCCTGCTGATCACTTAGATTCCACCTACACCTGCCTAAATAACCCAGAAAACCGCCAGTAGTAGAATGGATTCTCCAGAGCCAAGCGCAGACGAGAGGCCCACGGAAGAGGGTAGGAAGGGCGGAGAGGTGGTGCGCGCTACACGGACTGGTGGGAGGGAGCCAGGGCGGAGGGGTGGCCCGCTGGCCAGAGTCTGGCTTGCAAAAGCGGAGGGGCCGGACGGAGTGTGTTCCGACAGCAAGCGGGACTTGCTGTCTGGAAGGTTATAAGCTAACAGCTCTGCTCAGAGAGCGGGAGGGCTGGAGGACAATGGGAGGGACAGTTGTTGAGCCCCAGATGGCAGAGCGCAGCTTGGCGGGGAACAAAGGCGCTCGACAGCGCCAATTCCCTCGCCCATCCCCCAGCCAAAATCCCAAAGGGAACCGGTTCCTGTCAGGGAACTTGCTTGCACCACGTAAACACCCAACGCTGTGCTTATGTGGCTCCATCCCTCCGGCGGTGGGTCTGACTCCCTCCCGGTGCTGCAGGGCCCCTCTGAAGCGGATCTCTGAAGGAAAAGTAAGCTGAGCCTGCCCCTCCCACCCCCGTGCACCTTGCCAATCCACCCCAGCTAATACGCCAGATCCCCAGCACCACAAGCCTGGCAGTGTGCAAGTAGTCCAGATGGGCCACGCCACCCCACAGTGAATCCTGCCCCTAGGAGAGGGGAAGAGAAGGCACACACCAGTCTGACTGTGGCCCCAGCGGTGGGCTGGGGGCAGACATCAGGTCTGACTGCGGCCCCGCCCACCAGCGCGAGTTATTCAAGACAGCACAGGGGAAGTGCCCTGCAGTTCTATCCAAAATGACAAAACGGAAGAATTCCCCTCAAAAGAATCTCCAGGAAATAATGACAGCTAACAAACTGATCAAAAAGGATTTAAACAATATAACAGAAAGTGAATTTAGAATGATAGTCATAAAATTAATCGCTCGCTGGCTTGAAAACAGTATAGAGGACAGCAGAGAATCTACAGATCTTGCTACAGAGATCAAGGGACTAAGGAACGGCCAGGAGGAGCCAAAAAATGCTAACAACGAGATGCAAAATAAAATGGAGACAACCACGGCTCACACTGAAGAGGCAGAGGAGAGAATAGGGGAACTAGATGATAAAATTGTGGAAAAAGAGGAAGCTGAGAAAAAAGAGAGATAAAAAAATCCAGGAGTATGAGGGGAAAATTAGAGAACTAAATGATGCACTAAAGAGAAATAATCTATGCATAATTGGTATTCCAGAGGAGGAAGAGAGAGGGAAAGGTGCTGAAGGTGTACTTGAAGAAATAATAGCTGAGAACTTCCCTGATCTGGGGAAGGAAAAAGGCATTGAAATCCAAGAGGCACGGAGAACTCCCTTCAGATGTAACTTGAATCGATCTTCTGCATGACATATCATAGTGAAACTGGCAAAATACAAGGATAAAGAGAAAATTCTGAAAGCAGCTAGGGATAAATGTGCTCTAACATATAAAGGGAGACCGATAAGACTCTTGATGGATCTGTCTACTGAAACTTGGCAGGCCAGAAAGGCATGGCAGGAAATCTTCAATGTGATGAACAGAAAAAATATGCAGCTGAGAATCCTTTATCCAGCAAGTCTGTCATTTAGAATAGAAGGAGAGATAAAGGTCTTCCCAAACAAACAAAAACTGAAGGAATTCATCACCACTAGACCAGCCCTACAAGAGATCCTAAGGGGGATCCTGTGAGACAAAGTACCAGAGACATCGCTACAAGCATGAAACCTGTGGACATCACATGACTCTAAACCCAGGTCTTTCTATAACACTGAACGTAAATGGACTAAATGCAGCAACCAAAAGACATAGGTTATCAGAATGGATAAAAAAAAACAAGACCCATCTATTTGCTGTCTACAAGAGACTCATTTTAGACCTGAGGACACCTTCAGATTGAGAGTGAGGGGATGGAGAACTATTTATCATGCCACTGGAAGTCAAAAGAAAGCTGGAGTAGTCATACTTATATCAGACAAACTAGACTTTAAATTAAAGGCTGTAACAAAAGATGAAGAAGGGCATTATATAATAATCATAGGGTCTATCCATCAGGAAGAGCAAACAATTATAAATGTCTATGCGCCAAATACAGGAGCCCCCAAATATATAAAACAATTACAAACAACCCTATTGATAAGAATGTGGTAATTGCAGGGGACTTTAACACTCCACTTACAGAAATGGATAGATCATCTAGACACACAGTCAATAAAGAAACAAGGGCCCTGAATGATACATTGGATCAGATGGACTTGACAGATATATTTAGAACTCTGCATCCCATAGCAACAGAATATACTTTCTTGTCGAGTACACATGGAACATTCTCCAAGATAGATCACATACTGGGTCACAAAACAGCCCTTCATAAGTATACAAGAATTGAGATCATGCCATGCATACTTTCAGACCACAATGCTACGAAGCTTGTAATCAACCACAGGAAAAAGTCTGGAAAACCTCCAAAAGCATGGAGGTTAAAGAACACCCTACTAAAGAATGAGTGGGTCAACCAGGTAATTAGAGAAGAAATTAAAAAATATATGGAAACAAACGAAAATGAAAATACAACAATCCAAATGCTTTGGGATGCAGTGAAGGCAGTTCTGAGAGGAAAATACATTGCAATCCAGGCCTATCTCAAGAAACAAGAAAAATCCCAAATACACAATCTAACAGCACACCTAAAGGAAATAGAAGCAGAACAGCAAAGGCAGCCTAAACCCAGCAGAAGCAGAGAAATAATAAAGATCAGAGCAGAAATAAACAATATAGAATCTAAAAAAACTTAGAGCAGATCAACGAAACCAAGAGTTGGTTTTTTGAAAAAATAAACAAAATTGACAAACCTCTAGCCAGGCTTCTCAAAAAGAAAAGGGAGACGACCCAAATAGATAAAATCATGAATGAAAATGGAATTATTACAACCAATCCCTCAGAGATACAAGCAATTATCAGGGAATACTATGAAAAATTATATGCCAACAAACTGGACAACCTGGAAGAAATGGACAAATTCCTAAACACCCACACACTTCCAAAACTCAATCAGGAGGAAATAGAAAGCTTGAACAGACCCAAAACCAGCGAGGAAATTGAATCAGTTATCAAAAATCTCCCAACAAATAAGAGTCCAGGACCAGATGGCTTCCCAGGGGAGTTCTACCAGACATTTAAAGCAGAGATAATACCTATCCTTCTCAAGCTATTACAAAAAATAGAAAGGGAAGGAAAACTTGCAGACTCATCCTATGAAGCCAGTATTACTTTGATTCCTAAACCAGACAGAGACCCAGTAAAAAAAGAGAACTACAGGCCAATATCCCTGATGAATATGGATGCAAAAATTCTCAATAAGATACTAGCAAATCAAATTCAACAGCATATAAAAAGAATTATTCACCATGATCAAGCGGGATTCATTCCTGGGATGCAGGGCTGGTTCAACATTTGCAAATCAATCGATGTGATACGTCACATTAATAAAAGAAAAGATAAGAACCATATGATCCTGTCAATTGATGCAGAAAAAGCATTTGACAAAATTCAGCATCCTTTCTTAATAAAAACCCTTGGGAAAGTCGGGATAGAAGGAACATACTTAAACATCATAAAAGCCATTTATGAAGAGCCCACAGCTAACATCATCCTCAATGGGGAAAAACTGACAGCTTTTTCCCTGAGATCAGGGACACGACAGGAATGTCCACTCTCACCGCTTTTGTTTAACATAGTGTTGGAAGTTCTAGCATCAGCAGACAACAAAAGGAAATCAAAGGCATAAAAATTGGCAAAGATGAAGTTACGCTTTCACTTTCTGCAGATGACATGATATTATACATGGAAAATCTGATAGACTCCACCAAAAGTCTGCTAGAACTGATACATGAATTTAGCAAAGTTGCAGGATACAGAATCAATGTACAGAAATCAGTTGCATTCTTATACACTAATAATGAAGCAACAGAAAGACAAATAAAGAAACTGATCCCGTTCACAATTGCACCAAGAAGCATAAAATACCTAGGGATAAATCTAACCAAAGATGTAAAAGATCTGTATGCTGAAAACTATAGAAAGCTTATGAACGAAATTGAAGAAGACATAAAGAAATGGAAAAACATTCCGTGCTCATGGGTTGGAAGAATAAATATTGTCAAAATGTCAATACTACCCAAAGCTATCTACACATTCAATGCAATCCCAATCAAAATTGCACCAGCATTCTTCTCGAAGCTAGAACAAGCAATCCTAAAAGTCGTATGGAACCACAAAAGGCCCTGAATAGCCAAAGTAATTTTGAAGAAGACCAAAGCAGGAGGCATCACAATCCCAGACTTTAGCCTCTACTACAAAGCTGTAATCATCAAGACAGCATGGTATTGGCACAAAAACAGACACATAGACCAATGGAATAGAATAGACACCCCAGAACTAGACCCACAAACGTATGGCCAACTCATCTTTGACAAAGCAGGAAAGAACATCCAATGGAAAAAAGACGGTCTCTTTAACAAATGGTGCTAGGAGAACTGGACAGCAACATGCAGAAGGTTGAAACTAGACCACTTTCTCACACCATTCACAAAAATAAACTCAAAATGGATAAAGGACCTGAATGTGAGACAGGAAACCATCAAAACCTTAGAGGAGAAAGCAGGAAAAGACCTCTCTGACCTCAGCCGTAGCAATTTCTTACTTGACACATCCCCAAAGGCAAGGGAATTAAAAGCAAAAATGAACTACTGGGACCTCATGAAGATAAAAAGCTTCTGCACAGCAAAGGAAACAATCAACAAAAGTAAAAGTCAACCAACGGAATGGGAAAAGATATTTGCAAATGACATATCGGACAAAGGGCTAGTATCCAAAATCTATAAAGAGCTCACCAAACTCCACACACCGAAAAACAAATAATCCAGTGAAGAAAAGGGCAGAAAACATGAATAGACACTTCTCTAAAGAAGACATCCGGATGGCCAACAGGTACATGAAAAGATGCTCAATGTCGCTTCTCATCAGGGAAATACAAATCAAAACCACACTCAGGTATCACCTCACGCCAGTCAGAGTGGCCAAAATGAACAAATCAGGAGACTATAGATGCTGGAGAGGATGTGGAGAAACGGGAACCCTCTTGCACTGTTGCTGGGAATGCAAATTGGTGCAGCTGCTCTGGAAAACAGTGTGGAATTTCCTCAAAAAATTAAAAATAGACCTGCCCTATGACCCAGCAGTAGCACTTCTAGGAATTTACCCAAGGGATACAGGAGTACTGATGCATAGGGGCACTTGTACCCCAGTGTTTATAGCAGCACTCTCAACAATAGCCACATTATGGAAAGAGCCTAAATGTCCATCAACTGATGAATGGATAAAGAAATTGTGGTTTATATACACAATGGAGTACTACGTGGCAATGAGAAAGAACAAAATATGGCCCTTTGTAGCAACGTGGATGGAACTGGAGAGTGTTATACCAAGTGAAATAAGCCTTACAGAGAAAGACTGATACCATATGTTTTCACTCTTATGTGGATCCTGAGAAACTTAACAGAAACCCATGGGAGAGGGGAAGGAAAAAAAAAAAAGAGGTTAGAGTGGGAGAGAGCCAAAGTATGAGACTCTTAAAAACTGAGAACAAACAGGGTTGATGGGGGATGGGAGGGATGGGAGGGTGGGTGACGGGCATTGAGGAGGGCACCTTTTGGGATGAGCACTCGGTGTTGTATGGAAATCAATTTGACAATAAATTTCATATATTGAAAATAATAATAAAAAGGCTTATAAAAAATTAAAAATTAAAAACAACTTATAGATTACTTCAGTTCCCTTGGAAGGAGGCAGTACTTAAATTTTATATTAATAGTGAAACGTACTTTTTATGCAAAGCCTGTGCTCAGAAAATTTACCTTCAAATCATCCTAACTGATAATTTTTTCATAAAGATAAATGTATATGTGTATTAGGTTTCACACCAGCTTTTAAAGCTCCTTAATTCATTATGTAGCAAAATTCTTGTGTATAGAAATTGTGGTTAAAAAAATACTGAAATGCTTTATACAATTAGGCCTATTAAACATTTTAGAATATTACTTAAGCACAATAATTTTCTAATGGTTTTCAGTAGTTAAAAAGTACCCAATAAGTGAAACACTAAAATGTAATGAAAAGTAGGTGTTGGCTATGAAATCTACAAACGTAGGTAGTATTAATTTTTTAAAATTAATCTTCTTGTGGTGCCTGGGTGGCTCAGTCAGCTAAGCCTCTGACTTTAGCTCAGATCATGACCTCATGATCTCACTGCTTATGAATTCAAGCCCACATCAGGCTCTTTGCTGGCAGCTCAGAGCCCGGAGCCTGCTTCAGATTCTGTGTCTCCCTCTCTCTCTCCCCCTCCCCCACTCACACTCTATCTCTCTGTCTCTCAAAAATAAATAAACATTAAAAAAATTAAAAATTTCTCTTCCTTGATTTCTTCTAGAACATGCTAAAGGTGCAGGTTTAGCCAGTGGAAATCTGAGGTACTATCTCTCAGGCAACATTTCTTAGATGTTTCTGCAGGCATTGATGGGAACTGTTAGTACACTGGTTTCATTCCAATTTTGAATATTGTGTTAAACTATGCGTTTTAATGAGGGGCAACACATTGAGCATGTCATGTGTTGTAACAGCAGTAAGTCATTTTTATGTGTGTTCTTGTATGATTTTGACCACCCTCTAGACTTCCATTAATTTCGAATGTTAATAATGAAGAAAAATGAGCTTTAAGGATCTGTAGTCACATTTTATTATGTCTAATTTCATTTACATATTTTTCTTGATTCCAGGAGAGCCCAGGACTGTTTTTACAATTATCCCAAATAGGAGCCATTTCTTCAATTCTCTATTCTCAAAAAATTGTCTGCTTTTTGTCTCGGTTACAGGAATCCATAATATAATTGGTATAAATAAAGGCTGTATGCCTAGGGGAGTAGAAAGTCAGGGGAAGGGAATGATGACTGAACTCAAATCTTAAAATGCAATCTTTTGGAAAAGGCTAGTGGGCGTAGCCTGGGTAGACTTAGAGACAGAACTAGAGCCAATGGATTGAAGCCACAAGAACGTAGACATCAGCCCTAAAAAGAAAAACTTCTTAAAATTACACGTGTTAAAAATAGAATCGACTACCTTGTAGAATTACTGGATATATTTAAGCAGAGCTTCTAAGCCAATTTACAGATGTTAAAACATCTGTTTCATGGAATCACAAAGCTCCCGATTCTTCACACTGTACTATGTGCTTTGTGTCATTTATCTGTTTCTCCATCTGCAGGAAGAACCCATTGAGGGCAGCACCCGTGCATTACTCATTTTTGCACCTCCATCCCATAGCACAGTGCTTGGCACATAGTAGATGTTCAACAAATGTTTGTTGAATGGCTGGAGTTTGATATAATGATTTTTAAACTTTTTTTTTTTTTTAACCTGTCCTCCAAACTGAAGTCTGACATGGAGGTCTAGTATGTGAAAGAGATAAAAATGGAATTATGCGGGTTAAGTGGAGTGCTAGGGCTCTAGAGACCTACCCTTAAACACCTCTGAAGAACACAGGTTAAGAACCACTGATGTATAAACTTGAACTTCGAAGAATTCTTTAGTTTACTTTTTGCTCTTTAGGTCTTTGGTTCTTAATCTTTTTATTTCACATTTTCTGTGTTTCGTTTTAAGACTTTTTCTTACCCTCAGCATGTTTTCTGAGGTGAAGAGCCATATGCTAAATAGAAGAGGCACATGCTTGGATCTACCTCCAGATACAATTTCATAGGTTCTTAAGCTGGAAAGGCTATACGATACATTCCCCAGTTCTTGCTGAAGTATTTTCGCTATGCGCTTTTAGTTTCCATACATTGTGAGTGGCAATACCATGTCCTCCATGTTCTAGCACCTGGCGCTGCCTGTGGATTAGGTGGGAGCTTGGTAAGCCCGTAGTCGTTAGCCAAACGTGAAATTACATTTCACAGAAGCCAGGAAAATAAAGGGAAGGGGAGGCCCAAGACTGCAGATGGAAATGGGGTTCTAAATGACCGCAGCCTTGCTTCTTTCTTTGCACTTGGGCAGAGAGGGGATGAGGACTGGAGACATGCTAGTGATGAGTTCTGTCAGCAAACTGGCCAAGGAGGCAGAGGAAAGGGGGAGAACGAATGGCTAGAAGAGATGGGAGAGATGGGTCCGTGGCCTGGGTGTTGCTTCCAAGCAAGGGATTTTCATAATCCAAGTGCTTCTATGTCTGGAATTCCGTGTATGACCTGTACTAGTCATCCTAGTGATAACGCTTTCCAACCTTGAGTATCTGTTAAAAGAAGACTTTGATTAAATGCACTGACCAGAGATAGGAGAATACTGGGATTGACTATGCTTTGCTTCGATGAAGTAAGGAATTGAAGTGATGGGGATGAGATATTTTTGATGCCATCAGTTTGGAGATCTTTGACCCTATTTTTAAGAGCTCTGACACTATGATGGAAATAAATTGGAGCCATTTTATTGTGTTTGGTCAGCTAACTAGAGATTAGATATATTAGAAGAGAACTAGTCTGGGGTAGAGGGAAAGAGAAAGTAGAGGAGAGGCTAAAGAAAAATAAAGGGAGCCAGAAAGTATTTGGAAGAACATCATAAACTTTGTTCACATGCACCCTATAGTCACCTTCATCCTAGCAGCTTTCATATATAATTACTTGGATGAACAAGTGAATGGATTCAGTAGGCCCTCAGCAAATCCTAGTTGGGTTGAAGTAGGAAAGAAGTAAAAGACATAACTGACTACCGGCAACAAGGTTGGGGATGATAAGGGGCCTTAAAATGACCTTGTGGGCTGACAATGAAACATCCCTGTTGAAATGTTCTGTAAGCAGGTTTTAGGTTGAAACTGGTTTTGCATATGGAACAATTTTCAAAATCCTTATCAGTACCAAACAGGTGAGTAACTTATTTGTCTGAACCATTCTCCATTTAGCATTCACCACGAGCTGTGTGCTCCACGTCACTTCCCCGTCCCTCAGCAGATGACCTTCTCCCAGACTTCACAGAGGAGAACATAGGAAGGGTATGGTGGCTGGTGTTGGAGAGGCCATTTGAGATGGAGGATGGAAGTACCAGAAGCTAATACATCATAACACGCTGATAGGGCAAAATAATAAAACAGAGAAAGTTAATGATAACAAGGGCAGAAAAAAGGAAGGAGATAAAGAACATTTAAAACACTTTAGCGAGAAAAAAATGTAAAATAAGTCAGTAAAGGGGCGCCTGGGTGGCTCAGTCAGTTAAGCGTCTGACTCTTGATCTCAGCTCAGGTCATGATCTCACAGTTTGTGAGATCAAGCCCTGTGTCAGGCTCTGTGTTGACAGCGGGGAGCATGCTTGGGATTCTCTCTCTCCCCCTCTCTGCCTCTTCCTCTCTCTCACTGTCTCTCTCTCTCTCTCTCTCTCTCTCTCTGAAAAATAAACACTAACAAATAAATAAAATAAGACAGTGAACAGTATTAGCCATAGAAATAAAAATAAAATAAAGGAAAATCGCAAAATTATCAAGGAATGTGCTAAAAAGGAAGAAGGGTATTTAGTCCTGCTAAGTTAGCATCTCCATTGTGGGGCAGAGGTACCATGTCTGAGGCATGTCTTGGGGGCTACTGTAGGCTTCCCTTGGGTCCTCTTAAACCTGGGGTTGTTTGGGGGCAGAAGTCCCTGACTAGGGGACCCCGGCAGATGTACAGACCTTTTCCAGGAAAGCAAGAATCTTCCAGCTCACTCCTCCCTTTGGTCTAGGAATGTACTGCCCTCCATAAAAATATCTCCTCCATCCTGCATTCAACGTACTCTTGCTTCATGCTTTGCCTCATAGACAAAGTCTCTGGAAGACAGTTTTCAATATAGAGCACTGTTTCTTCAGGTCACATCCACTCCTCAGCTTGTTTCAATATAGTGTCCATGCCGTGACTCTTTTTGAAAGTATTCTAACAAAGGTCACCCGTGACAGCTGCTTGCTAAGGGTCAGATTACAGGAATCATTTCAGTGCTCCTCTGGCCTCACCTCTCTGTGGGAGGGCATGCTTCCTCACAGTTCTCTCTTTCCTTAATTCCTGTAACCACATTTCCCCTAGACCTTTCACTCCTCTCTGCTTCAGATCTTCCTAGGCTCCCAGTCTGCCTCTCACACTCTCCGTGTCAGCCTTCCACCACCTTTTTGCCAGCCGTGGTCCACACTCATTCCTCTATCTTGTGTTTCAATAGTAAGTGTCATCAGAATCTGTAGTTTCAGCCCAAACCAGGAATCTTAGAAGCCAGAAACTCTAAAATGATATCTTCTATGAGATATGATTCAAAGTAAAGATACTCTTGAGCTATTAAAATAAAGATACTCCTGAGCTATTAAGATAAGTTTAAAAGTCTAGAGTTCTTACACTTTCCACGATATTGATGCTCTTTTGGGAAGAAAATAAATCTCTTTATTTTTCAAAATTTTATTCCATGCTTTTGGTACCCTAACTCTGCTGATGTCCTAACCTTCATCATCTTGAAGGGAAATCCAACATCTTTCTTGTCCTCAGGTATCTCTGGATGCTTTGTGTATGTTCTTCTTACATTGGCATGACCTTTCTCCCTCCTCTTTGCTCCAGTCATCCTTTTCCCAAATAACGCAGAAAGTTCCTCTCTCTCCAAGCCATCTAGCCTCTCTTCTCTATACCACCCCCCTCCATCATATGTTCCAGTGATGCAGCATTTGAAGTTCTCCGAATCTGACAAGTGCTCTTGACTCTAGGCATCTGCAGATGCTGTTCCCCCTTTCTGAACTCTCTTGTCCTCCCTTCACCTGACGAATCCCTGGTTAGATTTCAGTTTACTGCCGTTTCCTCCAGGGAATCTCCCCTCACATTCTGGGTGAAGTAAAACCCATTTGCCGAATTTGACCCCAGGTCTCCTTACCTCCTCTTTGTAACTGTCAATGTATTTGTCAAGACCTATTTAATACCTCCATAAGACGTGTAAGAGCAGAGACCGTTTTTGTCTTGAGGGTGCAATCACAATGCCTACTATTCTTCTCATTACTAGAAATATATGTTAAAATGAACAGATGAGATCTAAATAATAAGTTGGCCAAGTCCCACTTCATTTTTCCAGACCCATTTCAAATGTCATCTTACCATGAAGCCACCCCATCTCCAGGCAAAAAAAAAAAAAACCCCATAGCATCCTCATGGAATTCACACTTCCCATTATGATTGTTCAGAAGTCAACTAGCAGAGAGGTCAGAGTCAAGAAAGTCAAGGGGAGACTGAGGAATTGTCAGAGAACGCAGCACACTAAAGAGGCACGATGATTAAATACCACGGTAGGACTGCATAGTGGATGCCGAAACAACAGGCATTAGTGCAAATACTGGTGAAATACGAATAAAGCATGTAGGTTAGGTAATCATATTCTATCAGGGTCAGTTGTTTAGTTTTGATGATTGGCCTGAAGATTGTGCAAGATATGAACATGAGGGCACAAGCTGGGTGAAAGGTGTATGAGAAACCTTTGTACAAATTTTTAATAAAAAATGATCTCAAAATAAAAAAAAGTTAAGGGAAAAATCAATGAGAAGCTTTCCATAGACAGAAACTGTGTCTTAATATTTAGATTCCCAGCTCCTAACATTGCACAGCCTAGTAGATGCTCAGTAAACACCAAATTGGTTTACCGTTACTTGCTCCTACTTAGGTTATCTGCAGTCTGTGTCTTCTCTTTGCCCTTCCTGCTTTACCTAGCAACAGCGTGGTGCCTTTAGGGAGGATGTGGTCCCAGAGCGCATGTGCTTGAGAGGCCAGAAGCCTGCCTTTTGGTGGCAATGCTATTGTACTACCACATCCTGTGTGTTGGTAATTGGCTTCCAGCAGGACTGAGGGTAATAAGAGTTGTGCTGGAGAAAAACAAAATAAAAATGGGGAATCTGGTCTCTTTATACTTTGATCTTAAATTGTATATATTTTACCTGTGAATTTAAAATTGTTCATATCGAATATCAAGATACTCCAGTAAGATTCCCAACTGAGCCTTCTTTCTTTTCTTTTTTTTTTGTCTCTTTCTTTTATTATTTAGTACATTTTTATTTTACTTTACACTTTGGGGACTGACTACCTTTTCACTAATAGCGTCCCCTCTCAAGTTTCGTGAAGAAAATGTTCCTCTGAAATGTTTGAAACCTACTACAAAAGAATATATTTATGCCGATTCATTGTGATAGAAATCCAAATACTACAGTTACTAACTTGTAAAGGTTGACAAAATAAGTTTCACACCTCAGATGTGAAAACATCCTGGAGCATTCCCAAAAGCACCTTAACTTAGTCCCTTACTTTAAAATGATTGTATAGTAGCACGTGTAATTAATAAAAGCTATAATACGACCTAATCAGCTGGAAATTAAGAAGGATTTTCTAAAGACTGGATTGTTTCTAGAAATGTAGGGTCGTTCTGTAGTTATTTTCCTCCCGCCTGTAAAGCTTTGGACTTTCAGTCATTCCTGTTGAAAACACATGGTGTTCCATTTCGACCATAACTGAACTGCCATTTGCTCTCATAAACCACGCACTTCTAACCACGGAGCTGAGGTTGTTGTAGCAAAGTCCCTCTTGTCTGTTTCTGGGCATCCTCCCCTAGGGCTTTCTGCTTTCCACAGCTGCCTACCTATGTGTTTCTGCGGCATCTACCATCCCTGTATCTAGGCACTCCACCTCACAAACACAAACATCCGCAGATGGAAAGTGTGGGGCTTAGAACAGAGGCTTCCTATAGCAAACTTTTTTTTTTTTTTTTTTTTTTTTTACAGTGCAATGGAGCAATTTGTCCCATACTTGTTCCTTTAGCATAAAATCCTGGTAACTGAGTAGGGGGCAATGTCAACTAGACAGAATTCAAAATTAAAAATGGAACAGTCCCAGTTTTCATATACATGACAATTCTGGGAACATTTACTGAATACTTGAATGCTATGCACTTTGTGAGGTATCACAAATGCCCCTACGGGGTCAACGCGTGTAGAGATGCAGCGACATTTGCTGTATCTAAGGACCCTCATCTCATGGTGGTGGCATTGCCATTCTTGAGTACGCTACACATGTGGCCTGCCTTCTAAGCTCACTTTTGCCTTTCCATTAAAACGATGAACAAAACCCAGTATTTCACATTTTACATCTTTATGATCTGTTACATGTTAACAAGTTTTCTATATCTAAAGGTGTGGGGCTTCCTTACACAAGACCTAAGTATATGATGAAATCCTTAATTAAGTATATTTTCACGTACAATTTTCTGATTTAAATTCCCAGTGTTTCATACAGTTCCTTATTAAAAAAATTTTTTTTAATGTTTATTTATTTTTGAGACAATGCAAGAAACAGAGTGCAAGCAGCGGAGGAGCAGACAGAGGGAGACACAGAATTTGAAGCAGGCTCCAGGCTCTGAGCTGTCAGCCCAGAGCCTGATGCAGGGCTCGAACTCACGAACCGTGAGATCATGGCCTGAGTCGGACGCTTAACCGACCGAGCCACTCAGGCGCCCCATATAGTTTCTTATTTTTATTGTTTTAATTCATAATATCAGTCAGCACTCAGATTAACTGGTTTTCCATCTGAAATCCTGAGATCCTGGCTCCTTATTAGGGCTGACTGTTTTTTTCATGACTTCCATTTTTTTCCGTGCCATTTCATACAACAAGAAAAGAAAATAGGCTGAAATACTCAAATATAAACTGCTGCTCACTTCAAGATTGTATCACTGTCCAAATTTGTGTGTTGGCCAGCAGGCAGCACCACCATGTAGTGGCTTGAAGGACTTCTTCCATATCTGATGTCCAAAAGTCTGGGTTATACAAAGGTTGAAGACATACCTACTGAGATTATACCACAGTGCCCTCTAGCCTATATAGCAGGAAGAAAAATGTTTCCCCTTGCTACTGTTCCTTTCTGGAGCAACATTAGTTAGCAACAACCTTTAACTATAGGCAGGCTAAATATATTTGTTATATAAAGGATATTAACCTTCTATTAAGTACTTCCTAAAATTTTTTGTGGCGGACGTCACGTCACTTTCTTGAAGAGCCACTGCCTTCTTGCAGAAGTATCCAGTATCCTAAAGTATCAACAGGTGCAAAAACATAGAACTACTGTATCTAGGGGCTCTATCGATAGAGCCGTTTGCTCGATTGAGTAAGAGCAGAGGAGGCTCCAAGTTCCACCTTTCCTCCTGTCCCTCATGGGAAAGCAACAATCAATACACCGTAGCCTTGAGCATGGCAAAGACCGACATCCTCAGCGGTATCTGATTATCATTGATCCCGAACTCATTATTACCTATTACCCACATTCTCCTCCTTCGTACTATTTTGGAAAAGAAAAAGAAATGTGTAAATTTAAGCCTCCCTGTCTATGTCGATTTAAGTTCAATAAATAGACTTTAAAGAGAAAATGTAGTATTTCCTAGAATCTCTCTTTGATTACTTGTTTTCTGTGGTTTTCTTCACCACCTCCCCTTCAAGGAGAAACCTTGACAATCTAAAACTTTAACCCTAAGAATTTCATTAAGTAAGGCCCAAAATACATATTTTCTTAAGATTTTTAAAATAAAGGATCTTAATCTTCAAAATCTCTAACTTGTAGAAGTAGGTGAACAGTAGAACATAATTTATTCTGCTCTGTCACGAAATAACCTTGGAAGTTTTCTAGAAAGGCAGTCTCTTCTGATTATAGAAAACATTTAATGGGAAAAAAGCACTCATGAGGTTTGCAGTACATATACTTTTTAACTTAAAAAAATAAATCGTAGCACATTTACACTCTGCCATAAAATACTATAATGAATAATTAAAATAGAACTGGGATTGTCAAAATAAATGGTAACTGTGGATTGTGGTATGGTGCTCTTAAATTTTTTTGCATGCTTTTTTTTTTTTTTTTTTGCTTGTTGATTTGCATAGCATAGTAATAGGCAAAGGACTCCCCAGTCATTAAATGTGGATTAACAAAAAAAGCTTTTCATGGGTATTTTGGTCTCATCTCAGATTTTAGCTAGTTATTTCATTCTCTACTTTTCTCTTGCATTTGCTCTGAAAAACAACTTAGTTATTTGTATAAATAATGAGTGTTTAAAGGTAAACAGATTAGAACTCCATGACTGGAAAAATAAAATTTAGCAATTAATTTTTTACATAGACAGGAAGCTTTCCCTAGTGCTCGATTGTGAGCATTGAAGAAATGAGCAATTCAGACAGAGCGTGTATCTCTACTCTTAAATAATTCAAAAGCAGTAAAAACAGTATACGTTTAGGGTCTTTATATTTCATTTTGATATATAAGCTCTTAAAACACCAACACTATTCCTGTGTCTATATCCAAATATATTAAATGATTTCTAACTGAATTTTCCCAGAAGACTGTCACTACTTCCTACGTTAGGTCACTGGTGCCCAAAACTCCAGTTCACTCTCCTTTCTGCCTGCATCTCTTTTGCAATATTCCCAAATACCCTTACCTGGTGACTTCAACTTTGAGCTAATAAATGGAATTGGCAGTTTTTACATGTGGTTGCCTAGTCCTAGAGCAAAAGACTGGGCAGAGGATGAAGATCCCTGAATGATGTCTGGGAGCCTGCTCATGTGGCTTTTCCGTATCCCTGTACCTTCCTAGAGTCCTTGCTGAGATCACTGCTGAAGCCAGCTGCTTCTTGGAGGTCTGTGCCTAATGTCACATTGCGAGGGAGAAGTTTTTATCCATGGCTGTACTGTTACTGGCATCCTCATTGAACCTCACAGTGTATTATCGTGATCAAATTGTGCTAAATATGTGAACCTAAATGCAAAACAATGAGTTTTTGAGAGTGGGTAAAGGGATGGGGTGGGGAGGTAGGAGAGAGGGAGAGATTCTAGCATTTGTTGAATACCTATTAAGTATCAGGTGGAGGCTTAATATGCATCATCTCATTGAATCACTGAAGCATCAGTGTAAGGAAGTAAGGAACTGGTTTCCCAGTTTTGTGTGTGAAAAGTATTCATTGCTTTCCTGGTGTTACTCTTGCCCAGTGAATCACAGATCTTGGATTGCCAGCCAGGTATCTGTGGCTCTAAATCTCATGTTTTCCCCACATATGCACTTGCTCAGGGGAGGGGGGGGGGTAGGGTTCCTCAGGGAGAAATACTTACTTTTGTTGCTGTTGAATGCACTACAAGGTTGAGAAGACTTTGTATATAGCAGAGATCCCCAGACATTACAGTACAGTTGTGGAACATTACAAGGACCTTTGGTTCACTACTGCAGTGATTAAGTAACAAGGAAATAAGCAGAGCAGATCTTTGCCTTTCTGCTGTTCCCTATGTCTTGTCAGATACTGGCTTTCCCTCGGGCCGGCGATGAGGCTTGGACCTGTGGCTTGGGTGTTATTGGCAGGGCAATTACTGCTCAGGGGGAAGAGTCTCTGTTGCAGGTTTTAAAGGTCAGTCCAAGTTTATTAAGTCTAGCATACATCCCAGCGGTCTTCAAATAGCCCTGAATTCGGGGGCTTTTATTCGTTGCCCTAAAAGCAATCTCTTAACTGTGCATCATCTTAGCTTTGTGAGGCTGTCCTTATAGCTTGACGCAAAAGAAAAAAGTCTTCTGTCAAACCATGTAGCCTGATTTTTCCACTGAGAGATTCTGTTTACTGTAATCACAGGGTCTCAGGAAGCATAAAAGACAACTGAGTGAAACACTTGAGACCTCCTTTCTCCCCCCCCCCCATGTGTCACACCCATGGCTGAGTGAAGCCATTCCTCTTGTCAGCAAGAATGACAAGACATAGCCTCCATTTTGCTTCCACTTTTTTTTTTTTTTGGTCTATTCCTTAAAATAATTGAGCTTTATATTATTTTCCCTCATCATGTGAAATTGCAGATGTTTACTGGTTTCATTCCTTTGTTGAACTAACTCCCCCTCTGATGGATGTTTTTTATTTTCAAAACAAAGCTCTACATTTCAATTTGAATAGCTCCCTCTGACACGATAAAGTTCGGTTGTTTTACTTATATAATCAAGCTTTCCATTCATTTTAACGTTAAAAATGACCTAAAAGATACGAGTGACAAGTTTTCATGCATCAGATTTAAATATCCTGGTCTGTTTTCATCCCCTGTCTCTCCACTGCCCCCCGGGGGGGGGGGGGGGAAGTGTGGTGCGTGTCCTCCCTGCCCTTAAAACACATGCAGGGTTTTGAGAACCACAACCGAAAGTATTTTGTCTTAGCTTTTAGTGTGGAAACCGCTAGTTATCTACCCAGTATCCGTTCTACTTTACTTCCAGAAAGTTCTTCCCTTCTTCCTCCTCTTTCTGCCTGAAACGCAGTGTCTGGAGCTGCACAGACACCTTGGGCCTCAAGGATGAAGGCCACGTGGAAAGGTCAGACGCAGAGTTCCGGCTGGGTTTGGAGCTGACGTCGCAGCATGTCCCGCCCACATCCGTGCTTCCTTTATCCGGGCAGGAAATCAACTTCTGTCTCGGTTAAGTCAGGGACTCCGGCATTCGGTTACATGCAGACAACCTTGTCCTGGCTGATATGGCTTTCTTTAGCTTTTCCATCGCCGTCGTGCAGCAACATTTGTTCCCACCCCACCAGTGCCTTCTCCCAACTCTCAGCCCCTTTGTTTTCACGTATTACTAGCATTCAAGAGGACATTTTCAAACAGAAAGTGCCTCTCTGAAAATCATGCAGGCCGGTCCTGCCCCAGAACGGGCGCGCAGCTATTTCTGCTGTTCCTTTGTTCTCCTTTCAACACAAAGATTTCAGAGCAACACAGAGACTTTACACAGCAGCACTCAGGGCAGTAGCTGTGGGGTGGGGTGTGCGGGACGGGGCAGTTGTGTTGCCCGCATGAGTCATTGAAGTCTAGAATCTACTCTGTAGCAAAGGGGAAATGGACAGGGTTACTGTCTCCCATGGGACAGGAACACAGTTTCTTTCCAATGATGTCTACAGGAAGTAGAGTCTGTCCTGCCAGCCGCGCTTTACTGGGGGAGGGTTTCATGGACTAGCGAATGGGACAGCCCCCTTTATGCCTTTCCTGATCGGGGGTCTCGTACTTGCCTTCCTGCAGCTTCCTGTGAGATGGCTCATGTGGAGCAAACTAGAGGTCATAAGCAGCCTGGGGTAGGGAGTGATTCGGTGAAAAGAAAAGAAAACCTCGTGAAGAAGCAGGATGGACATAAGTTGGGAAGATGGAGCAAGTTTCTCAGGCACAAACACAAAGGGAGGGCAGGGATGCACCAAAGAGAAACGGGACAGCCCCACCCCTTTCTATGCCACATGCCCCTGCTGGAAGGGCGAAGCTGTCACACGCATGGCATGTCATATTGCTGTCTCCTCCTGCCACTGTCAGGATGGTGCTGGGGCCTCACACGAGCTTCCTTTCTCAGGGACCAGTCCCTGTAAGCACAGTCTGTTTCCCCTCCAGGCACCAAAGCACTTGGCATGCTTGTAGAGAGTAATTTCAAGGTAGATTATTATCGTTGATAATAAACACACTACATTGGGCACAAGCTGGACTAGGAAAGGGTATCATAAAAAGAAATCTGTGATGATAATGGATTGTAAGTGGATAATGAGTATCCTAACAAGATAAGGCTTTTATTAAAATCATGAGTCTCTCTCTCTCTCTCTCTCTCATATAAAAGAACTAGAGGCGGGGATTACATTGGCTTTACTTGGCATAGACTCTACATTACAAGAGGGGTGTGTATATGTAATATATATGCATTTGGAGGGCAACAACAAGAGCTTGCAAGAGGCCCAGAGAAGAGGGGATGCAGTTACCAAAAAATCAGAACTTGAAACAAAAGGTTGAAGGAGTAGGATGCATTTAGCCTGGAGTAGAGGTGATTTAATAATTGTTAAAGAACTGTTATTAAGGAAGTGGCTGACCCACGCACTCTCTTCCCATTGAGAACATAAATAAAAGGAATTGCTTAAAATAGAGGAGAAGAGAGGGATTTAGATGAAGTACTGGGAAGCATTTCTTGAAAGTGAGCATCGTTAAAAGAAAAAATGTCACAAACGATAACCAGTTATTGAGGAAGGTTGGGGATTCTTTCTCAAGAGGTCAGTGTCGTGCACATAGCACAGGCTCTGAATTCAGAACTGGTTTTGAATCTCAGTTCTTTGCTTTAGCTAACACGAATAAGATGATTTTTCTGCACTTTATGGAATTTGGGGGGCATTGTGGAATATCGTATATGGACGAGCATGTAGGTGACAAAGGTGATAAATAAACATTATTTTTCCCCCTTATCTTCTGAACTATTATTTGTTTTTTACAGCACAAGGGTTAGGCAATGTGCTCATGTCAGTATTGATTATTTTTCTTTGTTTTGCAAGTATCTGGCTTTTAGAGAAAAATGGGCCCTAGCATTTTTGTGGCAGATGATTACTATTACTTGTTTTTACAAAGCCGTAGCTGATGTGTGTGTGTGTGTGTGTGTGTTTGTTTGGATTCATACCTACACCATGAACAAAGCATTATAAGAAAGGTATTTCAAAAGCAATGTCAGGAAGAATTAAGTATTGTAAGTCTCACAAAGAAATCACTGGTCTAAAATAAACACTACATGCCTGAGGCTCAGTATTCATTTACCGTGTTTTGCCATACTAGATCTGTTCACATTACCAGGTTTATTGTCACTTTGTGAACTCCTGGTGAACGTCTCTGTGGAGAGGAAGCACTGTTCTGATCTCACATGCCACCATCGCTGACTCCCTCCTATTCATGTGTATCTTTGAGGCAAGCGTTCTGAAGCTGCTGATTGCCTGCCTTGGCTATAGTCTCTGGGTCTTAGTGGAACAGAGTGTATTTTTCTTACCTAAATGATATTTAAGCCTGTGCAGATGCAAAATTAGTGTCAACTTTCTGTATTGCTGGAGGCTAATAAAGAAGCAGCAGAAACTCCAGAAGTTGCTGTGCCTTGACCCTGACCTCCATGGAAAGCTAAAAGAGTCCTAGACTGTGACCCTCATTTTTCTCGCTAAGTTGCAGGGCATGATTCCTAGCTCTGAGGGCAGGGCTTTAGAGTACTTTCCGTGAGCTGTTTCTTTTATATAATAGAGAAAAACACCTACTGAGTGTCTTCTAGGTACCAGGTGTCAATCTAAATGCTTTACATGTATTAACTCATGTTATCTTCCCTACAACGCTGTGAATCTGTGCTAGTGATTATTGTTCACATTTTATAGATAAGAAAACGGAGACAAGAGAATACAGGTTGCATGCCAGGATCTCAAAGCTGGCAAATGACTGAGCCAGCACTTGGATTTAAGCAAGCCAGCTCTCGTGCCTGCATACTTACCCACCATGCCACACTGCCTCTCAGTTTGAGCAGCTCCCAATTGCTGTGAAAGCAGGACTTTGGGAGAGTGTTTGAAAAATGCCTTGATACATTCTAATTATTTGTTCCCTTATCGTGGGAATGTTTTTGAAATTCTCCAACCAGAAAACTGCCAAGCTACCTTCCTAATCCTTGTTTCATGACACTTAACTTAGAATACAGAATTTATTATGGCTGGTTAACTTGGAGCACTCTGGATTCTGAAAACAGCCTCCAGACTTATCCTTCAGTCTGCTGAAGTTGTTCTTCATGGCAGTCTTTTAACCCCTTCCTACCTTTCTTTATGTCACCAGGACTTCAGCTTATTCCACAACCACCTGTTTGAGAAGGAGTGTCCATTCACATGCAGAAGATATTCCAGATGGCATTGTAGGAGCCTTCCTTCGTTAGGATTCACAAAACACTGAGTTAGCTCTCTCTTCTGGATGTTGTGGGGAATCCAGGCCCACCAAAGACTTTTTGGGGTGAGGCAAGTTCCTGAGAGGTAATATTCTCCCAGTCACTTCTGATTTTGAGCTTTAATTCCCACTGAAGTCTCTGTCTCTCTTGACATTTTCTTCCCTCTGCTCCATGTTAACCTATACCTGGCTTTTCACCTTTAGATTTCCCTCATTCCTCATACATGGCATTTTTAGGTGTCAGAGACTTTAACTGAATGTTTGGAGGACGACGGGGGATGTTAGTAGTGATGTCATCACAACACAAATAACCTAGAATTGAATTTAGACAGCCCTTTCCCTATATGTGCCTCAGCTACTCCATCCCAGAGAATTTTCTCACCAGTCACCCTTGAAGAAGGCTCCAGACTCTTGCTCAGCCTGATGGCACTCCAGTTCTCTGCACACTTCAAATTCAGTTTCCCTCATTTTCTAGGCAGCATTGTCTAGCCACAGCCCATTCTTCAGCTCCATGCCTACCTTTGCCTGAGGGATTCATTACTATCTCGTTAAACAAAATGGCCATCAGTCCTTATCAGTATAGGAGAACTGGCAGTGACCTTGGCGTTTCAGCATTGACTCTCCCTTCTCTGTCCCATCTCTTCACTTCCGCTCATTTTCTGAGTGTGGACAAGATCAGAGGAGAAAACTTATTTTTTTTTCAATGATATGCATTTTGACTTTCCCATTAGATGGCAGAGGTTGACTATAGTCAGTTTCAGTTTTTAAATACATTTATTCTTTGGGCTAAACTAGTCACAAAGACTGCTAATATTATAGCTAAGGCACATAATAGGAACCACAGGGTACTCTAAGCTGTGTGTAACGTCCCTTCCTTCTGATAAATGAACATTAATGTGAAAGGAAACCAGTAGCCTGATTACATTAACTGTAGGAGGTAGTGGCAGGTCTGGGGCTACCTGTGCCTTTGAGAACAAATCCTTGACTAAGGCAGTGGTTGATAATCGAATCTCATTTTCACTTATTAATGCTGCTCAGTAGAGCGTGCAGTGAGCTTGAGACCTACAGGTCTCAGGCAGAAACAGGAGAGAATGGAGTCAGACCAAATGAGGCTGTGACACTGAGTGCTGGACGGGCATCTGAGCAATCTGAAGAGGTGTCCAAAGAATGTGTGTATTTGGGCAGGTAGTCCATGGTCCTAGAGATCGATAGTCCGGCAGCTGAAGTACACTAGGAGCTCCAAGGGACAACAGAGGGCAAAGTCAGGCATGGCTGAGCCACATCTGAAGACCCTGTTCCTTCACAGTAGGATTACAGCCATGGACTGGAGGATAAGGGGAAGGAGTTCCAGAGCATGCAGTATCTAAGCCCAGTGGCTAAGGTTCCAGTCCTAGTGGGAGCCTTGGTTATTGGTCAGTATAACCAAGATGATTATGGAAAAAATTGTGTCAACACAGTAGCTAGAAAAATTGCCACAGGGAGGCTTCTTGGATGCATATTGCTCATCCCTTGTGAGGCCTGATTGACAGTATAATTATATTCCCAGGTCTGTCTGGGAGGCTGTCTGTGTCTTCTGATCCAACTCTTGCCATTTTCATGATTGGCTCAGGAATCAGGACAGGCTTGGGCCTTTGAGGACCTGGGAGGGCAAAGGACAGGGAAAGGTGGCAGGGCTGGTGATCACATTTAGAGCACCTTGTAGGAAACAGAAGAACCTGGCTTCCTTGCTGATGTGTAGGCAGCTGGAAAGATCTTTGTTCCCGTCCCTGCAGTGAAAAAATTGAAAAGCATGTTGAACTGCAAGATCTTGCATTTCCCCAAACTCCTCCCTAGAGGGGTAGCAGAAATTGGGGAAGTACACACTCTCTTAATGGGTTTTGCCCAAGAGCTCTAATGGGCATTCACAGAAAAGCTTAGAGAAAGAATCTTAGGAGTATACGTTCTGGATAAAATAAAGCAGGAAAGGGAGGTACTGTAATTTTAAAGACTGGGCTTTGGAAACAAGGAAGGCACAAGGACTTCTGAGGGATGAGCTGTTGGAACAGCAGATATAAAGGCCCTGAACTCGGAGTGGCGTGGTTGGTGAGCAAATAGAGAGGAGGCTAGTGTGGCCAGAGCAGAATGAGCAAGTAGTTAAGTAATGAGAGGTGAGGTTAGAGAGGTAACCAGGGGGTGCAGCTTGTTTAAGGTCAAGCAAGGGTTTTGACTTTTACTAGAGTAAGACAAGAAGAAGCCACCAGCGGGTTTTGAGAGAGAAGTAACATAACATGACCTTTGGTTTAAAATGATCCTGAAGGGGCACCAGGATGGCACAGTTAAGTGTCTGACTCTTGATCTTGGCTCAGGTCATGATCTTGCAGTTCATGAGTTCCAGCCCTGCATCAGGCTCTGCACTGATGGTGCAGAGCATGCTTGGGATTCTGTCTCTCCTTCTCCCTGACCCTCCTTTGCTTGTGTGCTCTTTCTCTCTCTCTCTCTCTCCCCCAATATAAATAAATAAACCTAAAATTATTTTTTAAATAAAAAATAAATAAAGTGATCCTGAAGATAGTTTGGCAATTCCCACTAAAATTCAATATACACTTAACCATATAACCCTGCAGTCACACTCCCGAGTGTTTATCCTAGAGAGGTGGGAAGTTACATGTGCACAAAATCCTGTGCATCGGTTTCATAGCAGCTTTATTTGTAAAAGTCAAAAACTGGAAACAGCCCAAATGTCCCTCATTGCTCAGTGGGTGAATGGGAAAACAAACTTTTGCACATCCAGATAATGAAATACTACTCTAAGATTAAAAAGAAAGAACTATGAAACACACCTAAAACAACTTGGGTGGAGCTCAAGGACATTACCCTGAAAAAAGCTAACCTCAAAAGGTTTTAAACTATGCAATTCCATTTACATAACATGTTTAGAATGGCAGAATTATGGACATGAAGAACAGATGAGTGGTTGTCAGGGGTGAGGGTTGGGGAGGCTGTGACTATAAGCAGTAGCACAGGGAGTTTCTCTGTGGTGATGGAACAGTTTTGTATCTTGATTGTGATGGTGTTTGCACACCACTGTACATGTGATAATATTTCCTAGAACTCTACAGTAAAAAATGAGTAAAAGAAAGAACACAGTGAAATTCTAATGAGGTCTGTAGCTGAATTAATAGTATTGCAATGTCAACTTTTCTTGTTTGATAGTATAATATAGATATATAAGATGTTATTATTAGAAGAGTTGGGTGAAAGTACACAGAGTCTCCCTGTACTTTTTTTTTGCCATGTTCTTGTGAGTCAAAAACTATTTCTAAATAAAGTTAAAAAGGGGCTTCCCAGCAGTTATGTTGAGTCAACACTGAAGGAAGAGGAGGGGCAACAAGAAAACCATCTACATGAGATGATGGTGGCCAGGGCCAGGGTGGGATTGATGATGGAAATGTCCTTTCTGAACTGTGCAGTGGAGCAACTTTCAGAAAAGTGCCAGACACCCTGCCTGTCACCACCCTGTTGCCATCTCTACTATCCCCTCTGGATCCAGTTGTTTACGTCTTGCTGATCCTAGCACTACTTTCTGCCCCTGTGCCTGAAATTTGAGCATCACAGCCAGTGTGAGTGCCACTGCCCTCATGATGCTGTGGACTCTTGTCTCATTGTGCCAGAATTGCCTGGGCCTTCCCAGGTCCTTGACTTTTATTGTCCAAGCTATATTTTCTCAGTTTGTCTACTAGGAAGGAGACCACAACCTGCCCCATGTGGTTTGAACTGGACAGTTTCCCACTGGAGGTGGATCATATTCTGCTCTCCCCACTCTCTCGTTGACAGGAAGCTTCTAATTCCTTTTCCACGTCCATGGGGAAGAGTTCACCGTGGGTATATTTTCCAGTGAGGTGTCCTCATCTCTCAGCTCTTTCTCAAGACACATTCCCAAGTGAGAGAAGGAGGGAAAACCTCTGTGGTAAAGCATTTTCCTTCTTACTGATCTTGTTTTATGGTATGTGTCGTCTCTTAGGATTATGGCTGACTCAATGATCTGAGGATTAGGGCTAGCTCAGTGATCTGCAGAGGCTAAGTCATCCCAATTTTCATCCCTAGGATATGCCACTTCTATTTTTGGCAACCAATCCTTCAGATGTCATTCTAATATCAGTACACTGCACAGAACCTTCCAGCGCATCTTTCCGGTGGGAGATAAATTCCTTCTCGTTGTTTCTGGCTGCAGCCAGGCACTCCACCTCCTCAGCCTCCTAGAACCATATGCTGGAAGTTTTGTGACCACTCAGATATGAACACTTTTCTAGGGCTGACAGTCCTGCCAGGTCTTTGATACACAAAATTTACATCAAGTCCTTGAGCAGTTCTGGACCACTGAATCATAGCCACAACCTACTTCTTAGTAAGGTTATGGGAAGCTTTGTATCAATTTTGAATCATCATTGACATTAAAAAAAAAAAAAGATTGGGACTTTTTCCAGTTGTTTTCCAAACATAGACTCAACCTTTATGCAGAAATATAAAAGCTTAAGTTGCTTTGAGATCCATCAACTTTTATTCCAATAAAACAAACTCTTTATCAAAATAGGCATGAATTCTAGGTACCTTAAAACAATCATGAAATTGCTACTAGAAAACCAACTATATAATCTTTAGAGCAACAATAAAATATAGCAATACTTTACATGTTCCCCCACTTCCCTTTGAAATCCATATGTTCCCTGTGATATTATTTAAGTCTCCAAGAAACATGTAATAAAATCATTGAGCATCCACCAGTATCCTACCAGATGAAAGACCCACAGTGTTAGTTCCAATCCCCACACTGATGCAATTCTTTCTTATGTAGCACATCTGTTACTGTTACATTCCCTGCCCTCCTGCTAAAATTTACCTTTAGTCAGATAATCTGTTTTTCAGATGGAAAGATGGTTGACCCATTAACATGTAAAATAAACTTATTTGTATTCCAGTTATAATCACCTGAATTATTTGCATTTAATTTTTTTTTCTGCGCCTGTTTTTCTAATTTTATATTCCCTGGTGCTCGCTCTCAGGCACAGAGCAGAGAATAGTATTTAGTTACAGGTGTATCCCTTCTGAACCCTGTGTCATCTTTCTCTGTCACTCAGACTAATAAGGAGAGTCTTTAACATTATTACATTCAGGTTTTATCAATGTTAATCTTCATTGTTATCAGTGTTTTCTCAATTAGAGTTTTTCAACCTGAATTATACCTAAACTCAATTTTACCCCAAATTTTAATGTAATTTTACATTCAACAAAATTAAACTTTGAGTGGTCTCAAAGTAATTATTTTAAGGTGGTATAAATTTGTGGATCAAGCATTATTGGCTTTCTATCAAAAGTGGTCTGCATTGGAATCCTTACTTTGCCATCAAATGGCTGCACTTGCGAGCACCTTGAGTTCTCTAAGCCTTAGTTTACACATCTATGAAATTTATGTAAAAATCTTAAAGCCTGTATATGTAAAACATTTAATACAATGAATAGGCACTCAATAAATAGCAGTTATTATTGTTATAATAGCATTATTTCAATGTATTATTGTTATTGTTGCAAATGTGGTTCCAAATCCCATGACGTGAAATGTAGTAGGTTAGCACATTGCCATCATTCTCTATCTAGGAACATAGCCCAGGCAATAGTATAATACAATACAATACAATACAATATAATATAATATAATATAATATAATATAATATAATATAATATAATATAATATAATATAGTATAGTATAATATAATATAATATAATATAAATCTTAAAATATTAGGCAAATGGTATAAAATAAAATTGAGAAAATTAGTATTATACAACTTTTATTAAAGTTTGGAAGTCAGTTAACTATATCCATTCTGATCAGAAGCAAAGGATATATTTTAGCTTACATCACTGACCATTTAGCATAATCACTTTGACTTTTATGGATATATTTTAAAATATTCAACATATATAATGTAGAGTAGGTAACATTTACTACTGGATCATAATTCTTCAAAATGTGACTAAAAAAAAAGTTCTTGTGTGCATGCGTAGAAACCATTAGACTTATAATAGAAAAAGTGTGGCAGGATTGGAAGAAACAGGTTTGATAGCAGAGTCTGCTGCTGGCTTTATTCCCTTGAACAAATCGTGTTCCTTCCTAGAGCTTCACTTTTCTCTAGATCAGCTGTGTTTTCTAGCACTATTTCTTCATTAACATCCCACTGTGGTTATACAAGACTAGATTGTTTATTCAAATGTCATCTTCAAAGCTTTTTGGGTACTATTCCTTGGATCAAAATATGGCTTGATTTGTTTAAATGTGGCTTTTAAAGTCTGATGAGAACAACTGTGTTGTTCAGTAGAAAAACAGTACAGAAACAAAATTTTCATTCCTATTAGCAAAACAGAACTTGGAAATCTAATTTTGATCCATGGTTCTCATTCTTATAACCTGACTAAGCTTCAAAAGTTTTCAGTTTGTGGGCTCCACCCTTGACCAGTAGAAGCAGAATCACCAGGGGTGGGACTTGGGTTCTGTATTTATTAAAAGCTTAGGGAATATAGTCAGTAATATTATAATAACTTTGTTTTGTGACAGATGGTAACAACTACTTGTGGATGACCATTTCATAACTTATATAAATGTCAAATCAGTGTGTTATACATCTGAAACTAATATAATTGTATGTCAACTACATTTCAATTAAAAAAAAAAAAAAAAACAAACTCTACAGACCCCAGATGATTCTGATGTACACAGGGGACTGAGAGCTGTGGATTTAGGCCTATCCTTATCTATAAAAATTAAATTTACTTTTAATTAAAGTAGGATTTGGTGTTTTTTTTTTTTTTTTTTTTTGATAGGGAGGCATTTATGAACTAATACCTTCACAGTCTTATTGGAAAAATCTTTGGTTCAGGGGAAGCACTGAACCTGAGCTGTCAGCACAGTGCCTGATGCGGGAATCAAAGTCACGAACCACGAGATCATGACCCGAGCCCAAGTCAGACGCTCAACCGACTGAGCCACCCAGGTGCCCCATAGGTACCATCATCTTGAGGGTTAGGATTTCAATGTATAAATTTTGGAGGAACACAAACATTCCATCTATGGCAATGTACATATATAGAATTTTGAAGTTAGTTAAAAAGCAACTAAATATCAGCTATAAATATCCTTGACACCTAGAAAAAAAACAATGACCTATAGTTTCTTATTCTATCATTAGAATCATGGGCTACTAGCTAACATTAATGGGCTCCTGGTGTGCCAGACAGTATTCCAAGCACCTTAGGGCAAGATCTCACTCAATCCTCATAACAATCTTTGAAGTAGGTACCATTTTAACCACATTTTACCCATGAGAACGTTGAGACCACAGTGAGCAATTTTATAAATAGTATGTAAATATTATCATTAGTAATTACAATTGGAATTCTAAGCCTTCTTTCTCAAAAATGTCTATACTTTAGCAGTCCTTATTATTTCTGACTATTGCTAGATTTGAAATGGCAACCTTTATTAAAATATGTTTTACTCCTAAGGCAAAGTCTTAAAAGTGGTTTCTTCTCCTATGCCATCATAGTTAACAAAGCCAGAGAAACAAAGGGTAAGGTCAAGTGGTTCATACACCACACTTTTAATTGCTTTGCTTTCTCAGTTCCCCAACTTTCAAGGTTTGAAATCCATTTCATATCTAGTGAGCGATACTGGGTGATAGTAGGGGTGTGATCTTGCAAAACTCCCTGAACCTGTTGAGACTTCATATGCATACTGTCCAACAGGGAGAAGTAGTAGGAACAGCAGTAATTAACAATGACAACATATCTACTGTGGCTCTTCACAGTATTATTGTCACGGATGACATTATTTGTCAAGGAGTGCTCTGGGGCTATATGATGATATCCAGATATTAGTTTTTCTTATTATTGTTATTTTATTGTAACTATTATTATCTTATTACTTTTGTTTATTATTGCCACATACTTCAATGGTCCCGCCTTTCTAAAGTAGATGGAGGGTAGGATGAATGAGTGCCAGGGACAGGCATCTATCCTTATAAGACTTTGTAAGACCATTGGGAGCTTTTAAATTTAGCAATGTGAACGTATTTTCAGTAGGGAAGTCTCTTAGTTAGCTTTGCCTTCAAAAAAGAGAATTTTTACTGCAGGGGAGGTGGAGAATGGGGGGAGGTTGTAATTGGACTTGAGGAGTAAGCAGAAATTGAAAACTAGAAGTCATTCCAGATATTGATCATTGTTAATTTGTCAGTCCAAATGCACATTGTTTCACTTTTAAAGGCAGTAATTTTATTCTGTTTATTATGAGCATTGTTACTGTAAAAGCCTCTATTTATATGATTTAAGGATAATCTTTTGTCTTTCCAAAATTATTCTATATCAAGGCCCATATTCAGTTATGAAATTAGCTCTCAGCTTCATTTACTTCTTTAAAAAAATTTTTTAAGTTTATTTATTTATTTTGAGATAGTGACAGTGCAGGTGGGAGAGGGGCAGAGAGAAAGGAGACAGAAAATCCAGGCAGAAAATCCAATCCATGCTGCCAACACAGAGCCCGATCGGAACTTGAACCCATGACATCATGAGATCATGACCTGAGCCAAAATCAGGAGTCAGACACTTAACCGACTGAGCCACCCAAGCGCCCCTTACTTGAGTTTGAAATAATCCACACTCAAATATTAATAATATGTTGTGGTGTACACACACACACACATTTAATATTTGTGTAGAGGAGGTAGCAAACAAACTCTAAACCTTGCAAATAAGAATAATCTCACTTCCGGTATTGCTTCATCATCATTCAGAAAGGTCCATTTTTCGGTATTACGAGATCCAAATTAGTGTCAGGCATGTGTAGAGTGCATATGGTGAAGCACACGCCAGCATTCTGTTCTTCAGCCTCCTCCCCCCTAATTTTCACGTGCTGACGTAAGAAAGAGAGCCTGGCCTTCGGGAGTCAGGGACAGCCGGGTTTGAATCCCAGTTTTGCCACCTGTCAGCTGTGTGACCTTGTAAAAGTTCCTTCGCCTCTGTGACCCTTGGACTTTTTCATGTCGTGTCAGGAGGTTGTTGGGCGCATTAAATAAAGAGTATGTTTCAGTAGCAGGGCTGTCGAAGGCCTATTTTAGCTACACTGTGCCCCCACCCCCACCCAGGGTTCTGTCTCCAACTTTTCCGACAGTGTCCTTCTTGCTTTAAAATGCAGACCCCCTTTCCCAGGGAGTTAGGAGGAAGTAAAAATTGTTCCGGGTTGGAACTCAAGTCATCTTCTCAGGATTCACTTTGGTAACAAAAATGCTATCAGGCGAATTTTGCATAGATTTGACACATAACGTATTGGGGGGATTTTAAATTTAGAGTCTCATACCATAGCTTTAATTTTCTCTAGCCAGGGCACTTAAATCTCCATTTCCCCACTTCCTCGTAATTTTGTCCACTCCAGATAATAGGGTCAGTTCCATGTTAACTCACCGTTCATCCACTTAAAGTGTTAGTCTTTCAGAGTTTTTCTCCTTTTCTCTCCAGTGGAGCCCGGGTGGCAGAGTGGGACGTAGATTATGCAACCTTGAAGGTTTGAGGGGAGGCGGTGGCTGGCTTATCAGCTGTCTTCTCCTTCTCCCTGCCTTCTCTGAGACGTCTTGTCCTACCTGCTCTTTGGGCACTAGCTTCTACTCTCACTTCATCTGCTACTGAAGTGTCCCTGATCTTAGCACAATCCGTACCTGGAGGTCTTTTTCTGCTGACTTGGCCATCACTTTGGCTTTTTCCTTGCTATTTTCTCTCTCAGATTCAGCCCCACCGACATAAAATCCTGGCTTTGGTTTATCCACAGACTTCGCTACAGGTTCTTCTTGTCTGGGGCCACACATGTAGGAGAACACATTTGCTGGCAATTCATAGCCACCCTCTATGCCCCTTTCAAGGGCCCATGGGGATTTTCCAGGTCTTCTCCATCCCCCATTGGTGCCAAGAGGAACTGGTATGGAGGGAAGGTGGGGGAGCTAGTCGTCTCTGTAGGAATGTGCCCGCTGGCATTTCTCTGTCGCAGCCTTCTTGAGTGGTGTGGGTACCATTGAAAGTTTTAGTTGAAAACGGACCATGAGTGTCTTCTGCTTTGGGATGCTCAGTTTCTCTGAAGAGTTCCTGGGGTTTTGATCTCAGTGGGCAGATCTGTTGGCTCATTGTAGAATTGTATACTCAATTCTGTAAGCTAACTTTGATATTTAAAGCATATCTTTGGAGTCCAGGGAAAACCCCTAAGTACCCAGATTTTACAAGGGAAAATCAAGGTGTTCATGCTCTGTTTTAAAACAGGTCTACTTTGAAATCCAAGAATGGCAATGGCTTCTTTTTACTACTTCCTGGCCCTGCCCTCTACTTTATGCCTCAGCTTCGAAGAGTAGAGGACTTTGAGGCAACAAGAATTGCTACGAGTGATGCCTATTTTAGAAGATACTTCAAAATCTTATTCTTCCACCTGCACAAGTTGTATTTTACTTTTTGTCCTTTTATTTTCTGTTTTGTATTTCATTTTTTCCCCCCTCCTTTCCTCTTTGGTTTAAGAAATTGTGCATCAGATATTCATTGGGTAGTGTAGAATTCATTGAATTCAAGACTAAGCTTGATCTATCTCTTTTTATAATCCATTTATAATTCTTGTGTCTTAAGGCTTTTGTTTCTTACAACTTTTGCATTTCATGATCATCCATTTCCAACTGGTGTCAACTCTGCTGAATAATAATATGTTAAGCTGCATTAACCTCTCTTCTTATTTCTATGTATTTTGATTCTAATTCTTCTAAAAGACATTTATCACTTATCATAAGACAATTCTAGAAAGCAGGAGTCTTCCTTTCTAGTCTTAGCCTTCTTTACCAATTATAGATCCTCACTGATATGCTTTATATTATTATTAGAGGCTAGAGAGAGGCAATTTCTCAAACAGCTCTCTGTTCCCTTGTGGCTGACAAGAGTTCTGATACATCAGTGGGAGGTGCGGATCTCTGCTCCCTCTTGTAAGCAAAAGTGCTAAGTGGTCTCACTTAAATTATTAACAAAATACATAGGTCAAGCATGCAGCTTTTTGTCCTGCTTTTCCCCATTTCTCTACTCTGAAAAGGGCTATTGTAATGTTGCACAAAAGGCATTCATACATGGTTTGAGTTAAAAACCTGATCGGTTTGTTGCCAGAATGTGTTGTAGAGTTAACATTTCGTAATTGTATATATATATTTTTCTGTTCACACAGGTACATTTGAGTGATCAACATCAGTGATAATAATAGTGGCCACCATCTGTGCACCGTGCCAGGCATTATGCCGATGACTTTGCATGCTTTGTCTTGTTCGATATTCACAATCCGGTGAGGTAGATATCCATTTTGTAGATGGAGAATGGGAAATCTAGAGGAGTTGGCCGAGGTCACAAAGCTGGAAGGTGACCGAGCTCACACCCAGTCTGCCCTTTTTCCCACCATGTAATACAGTATATGAACTGGGACATCTTTCAAAGTTATATGGGTCACTGTTGCTGTTTACATTGGATGACAGGTACAAACCAGTTTTTCCATGCAGACAGGACAAATGTTTACCCTAACTGTAAACTCTCTTGGTGGAGAGCTTTGAATCATTGAGACAGTAAAGGGAGACTCTGGAACCTTTTCCAACCTCCTTCCCCCAAGTGGGAAAGTGCTTGATCCTAAGCAGACTCAGTTTTTGCTCAAAGGAGGCCCCTTTCCATGCATGTGCCCACTAATGATGCAAACCATGTAAATATGGTCAGGGCGGTGCCCCTGTCCCGCTATGTTTGCATTAATGGAGTTTCAGTTTCTGTGTGCAGCATACATTTGTTGAGCACTTAACATGGGTGGGGTATTTTGATGGGTAGTGAGAAAATGATACTGTCCATGGCCTCAGGGAATTTGTAATCTAGCATGGAGACAAAAGCCAACAACTGTGGAATACGGTGAGCAGAGCCATGAAGGGAAGGAGGAGAGCACTCATGCGGTGGGACTGAGACTGGAGGAGTCCATTTGGAGTAGATGAGGAGAGCCCCTGGAGGAGAATGGTGTGATGGGTTTTCATGTGGAGAATGCTGTGAGGGGCAGAGACAGAAGGGACAGGATGAACAGGAAATGGTGGTTTCAGTCATCCAAGGGCCAGATGAGAAAGGCCAGGCCAGTGAGGATGGGATGGAGAAAAGAGAAATGAAGGACACCGTGGGGGCGGTGGGGGGGGGGGGGGGCGGTGGTGGTGGTAGTGGAAGGGAAATGAAGGACACAAATAATATGGCGATTGGTGGGATGGAAGGGGAGAGAGGAAAAGATCCTTCCTCCCAGCTTTTGTTTCTTCCCTTGCTTATGTGTTTGTCTCCACTGTAGGAGTTTCCTTAGTTATGACCCTGGCAGAGGACGACAGAGTAGAACAGTATTTAAAATGGCCTTAGATTCCTTGTCAGTGAAATAGAGATAATTATCCTTCCAGCCCACGTGGCTGTTGGGAAGCCCAAATGAGAGCGTGAGGAGGGTGCGTTTGATACTGAAAAGCAAAATATAAAATAAGAAGGATATTATTGTGATTAGTGTTGATGATTCTAATATTCATTCTGGGTTTATCTTGAAAAATAAAATGATGGTAGTGGTCGTGCTGGTAATAGCAGTTACTATTTTTCCTTGGCGCTTAATACATTCCTGACACTGTTCCCAATGCTTTCGTAGACACATAGGCTAAGTAATTCTCATAATAACTTTACAGACCCAAACGGAGGCACAGAGAAGTTAGGCAGTTACTCAAGGTCACAGCTGTTCAGTAACCTAAAATGGGTTTGGGTTGAGATCCATCTGCTCCTCTTACTTTTTCTCCTGTGCCACTGTTGTCAGACCCGGAGTACAGTGTAGACCTTCATTTGCATGCAGGTTTTCTCTGGTGACTTTGAGGTGTCCTGCCAGTGGACACTGCCCGGCCTGCCAGTTTCCAGGTGTAGTTCCCTTTTCCACTTACTATTAACACACCGCCGGCTCAGGCGCTCTAATGTCAGCACTGCCAGCAGAGTGGCCTTGTAAGCGATGGCAGACTATGTTTCCACAGGGGGTGCAGGCCATAGGGCCCAAGGTTCAGGTCTCTGATGAGTGTTTGGTGATGAGGCTCCATGCCAGTTCTTTCCGGGTGCCTCCAGAGGAAATAAAAGTGCTTATGCATGCAATGGAAGGCATGAGGAGGAGGAGGAGGGGGGGAGCAGGGGGAGGAGGGAGAAAAGGGGGCAAAGGAGGCAAGTGTACATAGGAAAAGTAAAAACAGACAGAGGAAGAGAAGCAAAAAGTCAACTAATAGAGACTGGAAATCCGAATTAGATACTCCTTGACTGTTCGAGTGGATGAATGAGTGAAAGGACCTCTTTGAGAACCTGCTGTGTATCAAGCACCCTGTTAGGCTTTCTAATGATCAGTTATCTCAGTTACTCCAGACGACTACTCCAGTCTTTGTTGAACAAAATGCCGGTGTCTGACCATTTTGTTATAGCCGTGTTCTTATACGCCTTTTATGTCCAACAGCCATCAGCCACACATTGCAATGTCAAGTTTTTCTTCTTGCTGGGTCCAAGAGTTTTTGAGGAGACAACTATGCTGGGGATTTTTCAAGCTGCTCAGTCTTCCACAGCTTTGTGCTTGACCCTTTTTCCCTGCTTTGTAAAAATGTCTGTGGCTTTCATTTCTGCCATCCTTTGGATTCTTTTAACAAGACCTTCGAAAGTTGTAAAGCTCGATGGTGCGTGTGATGGATGGTCCGGCAAAGGTAGTAAAAAAAAAAAAAAAAAAGTTCTCTATCGATGCAGGCTTCCAGTTAGGGAATGAGTAAGTCCCAGGAATAAAAGGCATAGCGTAGGGAATATAGTCTGTGATATTGTAATAGCGTTGTATGGTAACAGATAATATCTGCCCTTGTGATGAGCATAGCATAGCCTATAGAGATGTTGAATCACTATGCTGTATACCTGAAACTAATGTAACATTGTATGTCAACTATACTAAAAAAAAAATAAATAAGTGAATACAGATATGTCGTACGCTTGCAATATCTATAATATCGTATGTCAACTTTACTTCAGTAATAAAGAGGTGAATATAGAAGGAAAAAAGTTACTCATCCATACCAGGTCCTATGAAGGAAAAAGTGAATAATGGGTTAAGTGGAGCTCTCAAGTTATAAAAGTCACAATTATATATGCGTGTAATTTTTAGCATAGAGATTTATTAATTTGCATTCAGATCATTAGAGCTAATTAGCAGCTTCAGCTTCTCCAACTATGCTCTAAGAAGTTTACCCCTTACTTTCCTTGTGAGCCCCAGAGCACATCTTTACAGACTAAGGCTTAAAACTGACTGCTGGTATTAGCGTTCAGAAAAAGGGAGTTCTGTGCTGCGGCTCTCTTGCCCCACTACCATACACAAGAGCTTCTGCTTCTTTTTTTTTTTTTTTTTTTTTGTTCTACTCATTGGGTTCTTTTTTGTTTTTGTTTTTGTTTTTTAAAGGAAGTCTATTTGCTGTTCATCAGATAGCCCATTTGGAGTAATATCTGCAGGAATTAGTAAACGAAGGGAAAAGAAATGAAATGGTCTTCCGTTTCCCACTTACATGTTATTTGCAGGAAAGGAAAAGAACAGAAGAAGAGCAGGAATAATGCTTGAAAACCTGACTTCTCGTATTAGGCTACAGGTGAGAATTGGAGATGTTCTTCTCATTCCCCTCACCTCTTACTTGGAAATGGTGCCTGTAGGGAACACATATTGAGTGAACCTTAAGAAACATTAACGAAAATCTATTTAATTTTTAAGGTACAGTCAGTTAATCAGCACAACGTTCTTTTGAGATTCACTTGGCTAATCTTTGGCTCCTACAAATTAGTTACATGTATTCTGCCATGTTCCCACTACTTATTGTCCATGGCTGGCATTTTCTTCCTGTTACTTCTGCTCGATTCTAATTACCATATAAACTCTTTGAGTTGGAAGCAATATAGCCTATGTTCTTTATTACTACTAGCATTGAATCCTTACAAAGAATTTAAAAATTAGTCCGGAATCCATCATGCCCACCGTGGTTGTCGTTATTCCCTGGTTATTCCTGCAACCTCTTTGCTTCCGTTCCTAAACGGTCGAGAATGGATCAGAATCTCCCAACTGTGATGTTGATCGACGTGTGCGCTGACCGATAAACTCAACGTCAAGGCACTTTACCTTCACTACATCCTCCGTTTTGTCAGGATGCATTTATGTTGGATCCCCTGTTAATTTCCTGTCAGTTTAATTAACGTGAATATTTCTGATGTTCTCTCTCCTAAAGCTTTCATCTGCCCCCACCTTCCCTTCTCTTAGCAGATGATGTTATATCCACAATTTTAGAAAATGTGAGGTTCTTGGGCTTCATCTGCCCCATCTCTTGCACACTGAATTTGCTCTCAATTTCATCCATCCTTAGCTCCTTCCTTACGTTTGCATGGCTGACCATGCCCTTCATAAGCTGGCCTCTGCTAACTGCTCCAGCTTCATCTTTTGCAAATACTTACGGTCCCTTCTTCTCTCCATATTAACCATTTATTTGCATGTCTTCAAGCAAGCCATGGTTAAACATCTCCGATACTGCAAATAGACCCCTCAGCCTCTGCTCAATCAGTTTCCCTCTTCGTCTCTGAAGTTGTCTCTGAAGTCTGCGTTTTAGACAGGCCTTCTACAGGTTCCCATGCCCTGTGTGTATGTCTTTATTAGAGTACTAATCACACCGTATTCCAATTACCCGTAAGCTGTCTTATCTACTCTTATAATGCAACATCTGGAATGAAACCTGGCACATAAGCTTCAAGAAATATGCTTTGAAAGTTGAACATTGAAAAAAATGAATGAATGAATGAATGAGTGAGTGAATCTTATAACTAGTTGCTGTTCAGTCCATTTTGCCTTGACACCACCTCTTAACTCTGTTGCTATCTTTCTCAGCCTTCCTTCATGTTCAGTTTCCTCCAGCTCAAGCTTTTATTTGTTGTTGGAGAGGCAGTTTTGTTCACTGGTTTTGAGTAGAGTCTTTGGAACTTGGCTGCCTTGGTTTGGAGACTGTATGGGTTGGTTTGCTAGCTGTATGGCCTCGTCCAAATTACCTAGCCTCTGTGTCCCATTTATGTTTTGTTACCTGTAAGTGGAAGATAGTAGCAAGACCATCTTCCACACGGTGGTTGTATGGATTGGTTGAGGTAGTTCCTGTGTATCACATAGTGCCTGGTACATAGCAAATGGTAATCATAATAATGTAATTACACAGGAATTATTTTAATTATTCCTAGTGTCCACATTCACAATGGTCTTATTTTTTGTGAACTATTTCAGACTGCAAATAGGAATAGAGATCAATATAGCAAACTCACTACTGGTTTAAAAAAGAAAACAAAGAGGGACACCTGGGTGGCTCAGTCGGTTGAGCGTCTGACTGCAGCTCAGGTCATGGGTTCGAGCCCTGCATCAGGCTCTGTCTGACAGCTCAGAGCCTGGAGCCTGCATCGGATTCTGTGTCTCCCTCTCTCTCTGCCCCTCCCCTGCTTGTGTTCTGTCTCTCTCAAAAATAAATAAATACATATTTTTTAAAAAAGAAGGAAAACAGAGATAGTAAAATCCACTTGAAGACCCTTTCCTATATCACCTTCCTTCTTGCTTCCTTCCTTTTCTCTCTTCTTCCATCTCAAAGGTAACCACTGACATATATTTGCCATTTGGCATTTGTAGGCATGGTTTTATACATTGCTATATAGCTAGAAATCATGAATACTATACGATGTGCAATGCAATCTGCCGCTTCTTTAGTTACCCACTCCTCAGTGCACTCCTAAATCAGTAAGCCATATTGTTTCTGGAGTTATCACCCCAAAATGTAAATCAGATTCCGTAAATTGTTCACAGTCTCTCTTCTTTAAGGGACTTTTTCAAGAACAGTTTTATTTTACAACCAAATTGAGAGGAAGGTACAGAGACTTCCCATATACTTCTTGCTCCCACCCATGCAGAGCCTTGCCCATTATCAACATCATTCACCAGAATGGTACATTCTTACCAAAACAATGAACCTACATTTAGTATCATAATCACCTAAAGTCCATAGTTTGCCTTAGAGTAACTACGCTTGGCACATACTATGGGCTTGGACAAATGTCTAATGACATATACCGATCATTATAATATCCTACAGAATATTTTCACCGCTCTAAAAATCCTCTGTACTCTGCCTATTCCTCTCTCTTCCTCCACCCCCACCAGCAACCACAGATCTCTTTACTATCTCCATAGTTCTGCCTTTTCCATCATGTCATGTAGTTGGAATCCTACAGTCGGTAGCCTTTTCCAGTTGGCTTCTTTCACTTAGTAATACACATTGAAGTTAACTTTATGTCTTCTCATGGCTTAGTAGCTCGTTTCTTTACGGTGCTGAATAATGTTCCATTATCTGATGCGTGACAATTTATTTATGCATGCAGCTACTGAATAAAGGATGCCTTAGTTGCTTTCAAATTTTGGCAACTATGAATAGAGCTGCTATAAACATCTGTGAATGGGTTTTTGTGTGGACATAAGTTTTTATTCCTATGGGTAAATACCAAGGAGTGTGATTGTTGGATCATATGGTTAACAGTATGTATAGTTTTGTGAGAAACTGCCAAACCGTATTCCAAAGTGGCTGTACCATTTTGCATTCCCAACAACAACAGTTCCCATTGCTCCACATCCTTGTCAGCGTTTGGTGTTGCCGGTGTTCCAGATTTTGGCCATTCTTTTTTTTTTTTTTTTTTTTTTTTAATTTTTTTTTTCCAACGTTTATTTATTTTTGGGACAGAGAGAGACAGAGCATGAACGGGGGAGGGGCAGAGAGAGAGGGAGACACAGAATCGGAAACAGGCTCCAGGCTCTGAGCCATCAGCCCAGAGCCTGATGCGGGGCTCGAACCCACGGGCCGCGAGATCGTGACCTGGCTGAAGTCGGACGCTTAACCGACTGCGCCACTCAGGCGCTACCAGATTTTGGCCATTCTAATTAGAGTGTGGTGGTCATGATCTGTTCTTGAGTCCCCATTCCATATATTCTCACCTCCTACAAGCCGCTGTTGGAGCACCACCTTCTCAGTGAGCCCTGGACCTTCTGAACTGGAAGTTCCCAAGTCCTCTTCCCTTCTTCCTTTGTCTCCACGATACTTCTCAGCCTCTGACTTACTATATATTCTTTCTTATTTTTCTCTAACTATGTAATCTCCATGAGGTTTTCATCTGCCTTGTTTTCTGGTGTATCTCTGCTCTCTAAAACAGAGTCAGATACATAGAAGGTGCTCTGTATAATGAATGTTGAATATACAGAATCCTCAACCTGGATTTCAAAGATAGCTTTATTTTGGCCCTCTCCAGTGTCCCTTTTCTACCGTAATACCATCACTCCATTGTGCCCTATGCCTTCTCCTCTCCCAGGCCTTGGTTCAAGCTGTGTCCTGTGTCTGGGCTCCCTCCCCACTCCTGCTCATTTCTACTTATCGAAGCTTTTCTTCTCCCTAAAGCTCAGTTCAAATCCTACCCCATCCAAGAAGCCTTCTCAGATTCCTCCAGCTGAAATGAATTTTTTCCTCTCGTGGGCTCCTTTAGCACTTTGTGCTTCTCGTAACTGTTTTTTGTCTTCCTCACTTCAGATTTATTTATATGTGTGTGTCCGGCAGGAATGTGGAATGTAGGAATCTCCTCATTTCCATCGCCCTCCCTCACACCCAGCGCAGTGCTCCGCCCATCTGTTCAGCGGGTGCTCAGTAAATGTTTAGTCAGCTGAACCTGAAGGTGAGAAGGGACCTCAGAAAGGCCATTCATATCCCTCTGAAAATAGTTCTGAAGTCTTGTTTAATGATTGTTTGACTAAGGGAACTTTCCAGATGGCAAGGCACTGAGGAAACTTTAAACTCTTCTTCATTTACAATGTGATACTTCATTGTAATCCTCTGAGTATTTCCATAATGTTGGCCCACAGTGCAGAGTAATCAAATTACTTTAATTCCACATCATTTCTCTCATTTGCCATTCATTGTTTCTGTTGCTATTCCGTTCACTCACTCTTTCACATATTTTTTTGATTTAAAATCATTTTATGAGCATAGTCTCATTTCATTTTCTAATCTGACTGACTCTGCCAGGTATGATTTTGTGTGGGTTAAGAGGAAAGGCTGGATATGCAGGAGTGGATGTGGAATGCCATTTTCTGCCGCCTAGACTACGAAAGGCAGTTCCCCTTATATAAATTTGCAAATCAGAGAATTTCCAGAAATATAAATTGTGTGTCCTTTGAGCAGTAATGCTAAGTAAGAGGGAGTGTGCAGTTTACTTTTGATTTTGACTGTAGTCACGTTTGTAGAGGAAATCACTGCTTATGGCTTTATTTAATAGGATGAAGTAGAATTTTAAGTAGAATTTATCTAGGTGGGACCCTAGATACCACTCAGTCCAGAATTTCTGTAGGCTGTCACAACCACTGTACCCTTTTTTGGCAAAAATTTAGTAACAACAATTTTGTGACTTAAAATAAATTTCACCAACCATATAATCAACTCAAATATATTTAAAAAAAAATCAATATCACACCCTGACTGAAATGTAAAGGAAAAATAAAAAGAATAATTAATTACATATGTATATAAAATTAAATGTATGTATATAAAGTTATATATGTGTACTTAAAGTTTATATAATTTATATACAAATTGTGTTTATGATGTATAAAAATTACATATGCCTCAGTATCAATATATAAACGCTTGAGCATGACTTCTCTGGAAGACATATAGAAGTAGTCAGATGCTTGCACCTGTTCCATAGAATCATCATAAATGGAACAGCCACACATGCTGTCAGATCAAATACCATAATTGGCTTCATATCAATAGTATAATTTTCCTAGATGGTGTACCATTATTGATAAAGTTCAAAACGAAGCAAGATTCACTCACACATACCCAGTCACCCACACATACATACATGGTAGCTGCATTCCTGGAAAATTCATTGTGTATTAAAATAGCAAAATACTTGGTGTTTACGTGTGAAAAAAGAGTTAATGTACAGATTCAAAGTTATAAAAAGGGTTTATCTAACATCTGAATGTCTGTTGGAGCATTTGCAAGATCAAGCAGAACATAAGACAGTTTTCCTGTTAGTGGAATTGCCCACTCATTACAACCCCGGTGACTGACTCTTGCCCACCAAATGCCCAGAAGAGTGGTCCGCAATCATTGTGATCTCACCTCCCCATAAATGTCCAGGTTTTTCCCCTGAACAGTTGGTGCCAACCAGTTGCAAATCTCTAGGTTAGTCCTGCCACCAGTGAGGCATTTGAGAACCAGGAAGTTTCATTTACCTGAAACGAGTCACATAATACCTTGTTAAGCTTCATGTAGCCCATGAGCTGCCTGGCAGCTTTGCTCTGTCGGTAGCTCCTGTGTCCATCATACATATTGTCAGAAATATTAGACAGATGATCATTATGAGGGAATGTGAAATCAGACTGTTGGCAGTTTGAACCTACCACTTACAAGGCTTAGGCAAATAATTTGTGCTAGTTAACCTGTTGTGGCCTCACTTTCTTCAAGAGTCGACCATAGGCAATAATAAAACTTAACTCAGAGTTGTTTTGAGGAATAAATTAGAAAATGTATATAAGATACTTGTATGTAAGATAAGAGTAGCCATTTGGTAAAGAATAGCTGTGGTGGGGGGGGGTGTTGGTGGTGACGACGATGTTGATAATGACAACAATGATGACAACAGGGACAGTGATAAAGAATTACACGTGATATAAAAATGTTCTTTATCCTTGATTTTCTAACTTAACTAGATTTTTTTCTAAATAAGCTAGATAGCTTATTTTCTTTTTATTTTAGCTGATGCTTATGATCCCTTTTGTAGATTTCTTTGTTTTAAGTTAAATATCATCCTTTTCCTTTGAGCTAATAATATAATTTAAATTGCGTAGCCATTGAAATCTTTTCTTCACTGAGATTTGTATCTGTGACTTTAAATGAAGTTACACTAATAAAATCCTTTTTTGCATTAGTAGAGAATAAATATCTAATCTTACTGCACCACTATTTTTGAAAAAAGATCTTTCCCTTCACTTTTGCAGAGGCCATATTCCCAGAACTTAGCTGCTGTAATGATTTCTTTAGTAGCACACAAATTCTGTATTAATCTCTCAGCAGTTTTCTCAGTTAAGTGCATTTTTATGCTTGGCAGCATTAGGGTAGTCTAGGAAAATTAGTTTTCTTTTCTTATTACTTTTTCTGTTTAATTTGTAACCGGTTAAAATACCACAATATGATGGATGATTGATCCTAGTAAAACTGCAAAGTTAAGGGATAATTGGCAGACTTCGGTTAAGCAATGAAGTCTTCTACTACCTTTCAAGAGCCTTTAAGACAACCGCATTATTAAAATGTACATGCCAGCAAAATTCTGGATGTGCCTAGAATTTAATTACTGACTAACCACAATCCCAGGGTTTTATTTTTATGGTGAATGTGTTAATGTTTATAATGCAGCCTGTGAAATGGGTGAGCCCTTGCAATCATAGAGAACTTGTATAAAAATGGAATTTTGCAGTTAGATGACTACATTCTGGTCACTTCCTGTTCTTTTAACACATCAGTGCAACACTTCTGATTGATCAGACCAATCAAGAACCATTCCTGGAAATCTAGCTCAATTTACATAGTTTGCTGGTAGAAATTAAATCCTTTCTGGTGATGGCAATGTAGGATTTGAGCCAATTATTTTCTAAAGAAGCTGAGGTCCCATTTTGTAACAATGTGGATATTACCATCTTTATTTTTAGGATGAGATTGATTCATGAGATAATGAATGAACAAGACAAGGAGACCTAAGATCCAAACCTATCCTATCATTCTTTCATTTATTCAATCAATCATTGTATCATTTTACAAATGTTTATTGAATGCTACTCTGTATGAGGCACTATGTTAGGTGCAGGAAATATATAGTATAGACATAGTTCCTGTCTTCATGGATTTGACTTTGTAGCATAGAGACAAGGTATGTATGCATGAAGTGTAATACCTTAAAATATGAATATGATGATTATCTCATGGAATGTCAGCCATCAGAAGTTAAAAATTGAAGATCCTAGCCAAATATTTAAAAAGTCAGTATTGTAGTATGAACTATGTGTACATGGAAGTAATGTGCAATCATAAAATTCTTGCCTATAGGCGGTTGTTGAACAAACACTACATAAATGTACTGAACTGGGCATCAATGGGTAAGACTTAAGCCCTAGACTTGAGGAACAAATACACATGACATTTTAAAAATGGTGGATATATTTTCTTCTGGAAAGGTTTGATACATTAAGAGTAATCGCTCTCAGGTGTTGTCTTTGCAATCAGCCAGTCAAAGCTTTTACATTTACCGAGAGAATAACTGATGAGCCTGTATCTTGAAACAGCATAGTTCTCCCCCAGAATACATACTGACAAGGAGAAATGTCCTTCAAGAATCTTAAGAGACTCTTTGTGGCAGAACATTTTTTTTTTTTTTTTTTTTTGTGTCTAGAAGGGAGTTAGGAAAGATTTCAGTGCATCCTTTGGCAGTGGTGTTAAAATGTAGAGAAATGTAATTGAATTTTTCAGTGAAAAACTCAGTTGCAATGATCTGCTCAGTGAGTCTGATATAAATTATCGTGCCATTATCAACACCATCTTCCATCTATAAAACTAAAGGAAATACCTGAGCATCACAAAATTCCTTTTATCATCAAAAGGACTTTATATTCATGACATTTCTGTGAAAGCAAAACAAGATTTTTCAAGGGATCTTTAACTGTTTTGCAGAGGAACCATAGCACCAGGGACTTATGATAAGCTGGAAGAAAACACAAACTATGTATGAATTTGGACTACTTAGATATTTTAGTATTCAGAATATAGGTAGTCACCAGATTCTTCCAGACAAGTATTCCATACTCAAATTATGTACTGATGGGTGAAAAATAGAAAGCAAAATTGAGAAAGTCAACTTATCCTTTTGGGATTGATGCCAGATAAAGAGTATTAAAATGACATCAAACCTCAAAGTACCCCAGCAGTTTAAATGTCTGATTGTGACTCCTAGACATCCTTTAATCAACACTTAGATTCTAAATCCATTTTCCCAACATCACCGTGGCAGATTTTATTTTCCAAAAACGGATGCAACAACACCTGTTATCCCACATGCTCTTCTACGGTGTGGCTTTGCCACTTCCCCATTAGGAGATGGAGTCTAATTCTCCTCCCCTTGCTTCTGGGCAGGCTCGTGACTGCTTTGGCCAGTGGAGTATGCTGGAATTAACCATAGGGTATACATCTTCCAAGATGCTCCATGAAAGCCAATGTACCATCATCCCCTTTGTTTATAATTCCACTGACAAGTGACAAGTCTGATTACCCTGAGGCAGTATTTTGTAAGGGAGCAAAGACCTCCAGTCAGTAGTCCTAGTCCTTGCATAGGTCAGGCTAAGCAACAGAGATGATCAAGGGAAAGGGGGCCTCCAGAGGATTCCAACTCCCAGTCATGAGTCACTCTTCAGTTCTTCCTAGCAGAGGCTCCAGATCTTAGAAGAGAAAGGAGACATCTCCTCTAGGCCCTTTCCAAATTCTTGACCCACTGTATCTGTGAGCATAGCAAAACTGTTGTTGTTTTAAGATACGAAATTTTGAGGTACTTTATTTTGTAGTATAATTAGAAAAATCATTGATAAGGTAAACTTGACATTACAATGGCAAAGCATTATTGTCCATTGCAAAGGCCTAAACAAAGTCTTTCTGTCTCTGTAGAAGCAATATTTATTGAAAAATATGGAGAAGAAATTTGTACATTTAGGGTCGACATAATTGTATCAACTGCCATTTTTAAATAACATTTATTATGTTTATATTTATAACATTATTCTTAAGTAACATTTAAATAACAAATATAAATGACATTTATATTCTAAATATATATGGCACAAAAACAGACACATAGACCAATGGAATAGAATAGAAACCCCAGAACTAGACCCACAAACGTATGGCCAACTCATCTTTGACAAAGCAGGAAAGAACATCCAATGGAAAAAAGACAGTCTCTTTAACAAATGGTGCTGGGAGAACTGGACAGCAACATGCAGAAGGTTGAAACTAGACCACTTTCTCACACCATTCACAAAAATAAACTCAAAATGGATAAAGGACCTGAATGTGAGAAAGGAAACCATCAAAACCTTAGAGGAGAAAGCAGGAAAAGACCTCTCTGACCTCAGCCGTAGCAATCTCTTACTCGACACATCCCCAAAGGCAAGGGAATTAAAAGCAAAAGTGAATTACTGGGACCTTATGAAGATAAAAAGCTTCTGCACAGCAAAGGAAACAACCAACAAAACTAAAAGGCAACCAACAGAATGGGAAAAGATATTTGCAAATGACATATCGGACAAAGGGCTAGTATCCAAAATCTATAAAGAGCTCACCAAACTCCACACCCGAAAAGCAAATAACCCAGTGAAGAAATGGGCAGAAAACATGAATAGACACTTCTCTAAAGAAGACATCCGGATGGCCAACAGGTACATGAAAAGATGTTCAGCGTCGCTCCTTATCAGGGAAATACAAATCAAACCCACACTCAGATATCACCTCACGTCAGTCAGAGTGGCCAAAATGAACAAATCAGGAGACTATAGATGCTGGAGAGGATGTGGAGAAACGGGAACCCTCTTGCACTGTTGGTGGGAATGCAAATTGGTGCAGCCGCTCTGGAAAGCAGTGTGGAGGTTCCTCAGAAAATTAAAAATAGACCTATCCTATGACCCAGCAATAGCACTGCTAGGAATTTATCCAAGGGACACAGGAGTACTGATGCATAGGGGCACTTGTACCCCAATGTTCATAGCAGCACTCTCAACAATAGCCAAATTATGGAAAGAGCCTAAATGTCCATCAACTGATGAATGGATAAAGAAATTGTGGTTTATATACACTATGGAATACTACGTGGCAATGAGAAAAAATGAAATATGGCCTTTTGTAGCAACGTGGATGGAACTGGAGAGTGTGATGCTAAGTGAAATAAGT